>NC_136881.1:16213619-16276119 GCF_949152265.1 Phoxinus phoxinus | reverse complement strand
CACCGGCACCAAAGCTCTCTCGAGCTGTGGGCGGGAGAAGGGTATTCCTCCTGCACAACGGGAGGCTGCAGTTTTAGGACCGCAGTTTTAGGACCCTAGTTTATTGTGACAGCGCCACCTACAGAACTGGATTACCAAAAACACAAATTTAACCCCTTTCGCGGCAAAGATAACAGATCACATTGTTAATCACAACAGATTGTTGTTCAACATTCATTACTCGTTAAAACATCACACTCTTACTTATTTTATCTGGACAAACTGAGCATCATTAGAAAGATTTAAGACTCGATAGTGTTTATGATAAAACTCAAACAGCGAACACAGAGAGATCTGGGTCTCCTCTTCCTGATTTGCGTCAGTAATGTACGCAAGTCTCATTCGCTGCACAGCTGTCAATCATCTCACATGGTTCAACGTGACAATAATCCTGCCCTTCTGCATGACGCGGTCCTGTTATCCGTGATAACAAAGCTAAGACACATCTCTTCACCTGAAACAAGAAGCTAATAAATGCACGATTTCGAGTATATGTGGTTTGTGTGTGATTTTCGTGCAATTTTGGGTATTTTCATATGAATTAAGAATGTTTACAGTATTGCCAAGCAAGGTGTAGCCATTAGTTGCATATAAATTGCTTTATTATACCATATTTCAACATCTTTTTATGACTTAAAACCATTTTAAACTGCGACCGGAATATGGTACAAATATCCTATCTTACTCGATGGTGGTTTAAAGTGAGCTTTAAGTAAAAGTTTAATATTAATCTTTTAAATTGTATCGTGTAGCTTGATGCTACTTGCTCTAATCCACCTGCTGCAGGAGCTATTCTATTCCATAATCTTATTTGTTAAAACATATATATATTTTCTAATGAGACTTAGGATCAAGGTGGATCTTGATACTATGTACAAACTAAACCACCTGGATCCTAGAACTGCGGTCCTGAAACAGCAGCTGCCGCTATATCATCCAGTTCGGTAGGTGGCGCTTGTCACAAAAAACTAGGGTCCTAAAACTGCGGTCCTAAAACTGGGGTCCTAAAACTGCAGCCTCCGGTTGTGCAGGAATATACTACTGGTGGGCGGGACTGTGATGCTCTATAGGGCGTCTATCTATATGATGTCTATGGTTGTGAAGGTAGGGGCGGAGCATAGAGACTATGCCATTTCTCGTCTGTTACTCTAGAATAGACCAATTCACTTCATGGAGGTATACTGCCCCCATCTGGTATGGAATGTGGAGTATGACTTGATTTTTTTGCCAGACAATTACACATGGCACCTTTAAAGGTTAATTTTAACCATTTTTGTTCTATCGCCCAATAAACATAGGCGATATATGCACATTTTGTGTAGTCTTTCTAATAGGCTATTTTGACGAAGACAGACAAATCAGTTTACAATTAATTTTCTTACATTTCTTCCTTGCGTCATATTGAGTGTTTACTAGTTGAATAGCCTAGCCTTAACAGCGGTTTTCCTATGACCAGGTTTAACTGGCAGGAGGCACTGTTTCAACCGTCCCGACAGCGCCTCCTGCCAGTTAAACCTGTTTTGCTCTTAAACTAAAAAACTCTGATAATGTACACTTAAAGATGTGTTACAGTACTAATATGCTACAACTGCCGTATTATCATTACAATGGCACATGAACAATAAATACAACTTGTCAGTCAAAAAAAGTAGGCCTACTGCGGAATTCACTTAGCCTACTGCACTCGAAAACTTTACATGACTTCTAGAGTAGATTTGCCCGACCGCCATTATGTATCGCTGCAGCCCGGAGACCCGCAGGTGGGAGGAGCTTACGCCGCAAGTGGGAGGAGCTTATGCCGCAAGTAGGAGGGATTTCACAAATGTGCAAGTAGGAGGAGTTTACGCTGCAAGTGGGAGGAGCTTATGCGGAAATCCCCAAGCTGTCATTGCCGAGGACGGCGATGAATGAGTATGACAGGAAGTAGTGACAGTAATGAAAATAAACTATCAAATATTACGTTCCTCATCATGGTCTGATTTCTTACAGCTTTGTTATTATTGTGTGTGTCCAATACCACTCACTGTCAATGATGAAGTCACGTCTTTACACCTTTTACCATAGGCTACTTAAAGTGATGGTGTTTTAAATTCATAAGGCTGTAGGCCTTATTCAAGCATATTTCTGAATATTAGCGACATATTCTACAGTATCAAGTAAATGAACATATTAAAATGTGATGCAATTGGACTCAGTGAAGTGAATGTGTAAATACATGAAAAACATTTGGCTAATGTAAAAAAAAAAAAAAGTTACCATCCATCTTTACTGCATTTTTTTTTAAATAGCAGACTAATGTTCTTCTAAACGTGTAACACATATATTACATTTAAATCGCAGGGTGGATAAAAAAAAATGTCAATGAATAAAATCATGTACAAGTCACTCAGAATTGATTGCAAAAGTGTTATTTATTTTATTAATTTTAGTCTCTTTTTTTATTTGTAAGGACACTATATCAGCTCATTAGAACTGATCTGCATGCAGTGAAAACGGTGAAATCCAGGGTGGAAGGTTTCTGAATAAATGCCCTGGAGCTCGCCTCGCTTTCCCTTCCCAGCATAACCTGGTGGATACACAAGAAGCACAACAAGAACAAGGGTTTATAGTTGATATTGAACATTTACAAACATTAAGAATAATTTCTCAGCTCTGTAGGTCCATGCCATGCAAGTGAATGGTGTCCAGAACTTTTAAACTCCAAGGAATGACATATTAAATTTGATTTTTAGTTTTCCTTTAGACTAACAACTAGTTTATTTATCACCAATTTAATTTACACAAAACGTACCAGGTGTGAAGAAGAACTTCAAGAAGTATGTTCTTCAGCAACGCTCCTGATAACTGAAAAGATAGCAACAGTTAGCACAGACCGTTTATTTTTTATTTTTTAAAAAGCACATTATATAGCATTATTCCTCCAACTACCTTGAAGATGAAGCATGTTGGAGGGTCATCGTCTTTTAACAGCTCTTTCTTAAAGAAAAATATAAGTGGATTAAAGTTGTTCTGTGATACACATTTTAAATCATCATTAAAATTGATTATGCATACCTTGCTAAAAACAGAGGGCACGACTGGGGTTTGGTCTGCTAAAATGAAGTAATTTAAAATTAGCTGACCAATATTATAGTAACATAATATGAAACCCAGATTAGTGTATGTATTTTGTTTCATATCAAAGTTCTTACTTTTGCAAGTTCAGTTTTTTTTCCTTCCCATAGGTTTCAGGGAGTGCAGAGCATTCTTCTTCTTCTGAAAGAGGATTAGAATAAAAAAAGTGACACAATTATCCAATCATTTTTAATTTGACAAAAAAAGATCAGCAAAATATAAAAAGCTGACAATACCAGCTACAACAGCTCGTTTTCTCTTTCTCCCATGTCTTCCACAATTTGATTGTCATGCAACAAAAACAAATAAAGTAAGCAATAGAACAAGTACAATATCAAACTTAATTGAATGCCAGGATGCATTACATTGATCACAAATTACAGTAAAGACTTTTGTAAATACAAAAAAAAAAATCTAATTAATGGTCCATTTAAAAAAAAAAAAAACTTATTCACCAATGAATACACCAAAATTTCAACTTTTGTCAAAAATTATTGGATATACGATCTCCTATTCATAGTGAATTTAACAATAATATTTTGGTCAACTTACACCCACGTACTACCACCCAAGATAAATGGGACTGAAGGTGGCCTGTTGCCTGGAAGGACAAAGTGGACAGTGAAATGTTGTGTACTTGAGGCATACCTGCACATCTTTCACTGATAAGTGAACCTAAAACACAATAACATGCGTTTCACATTTATTTCACTGATTGTTATGAGTAATATATTTTATAAAATAATTATGATATTAAAACAAATGTTTCAATTACATTACATTGTGGATTACGTAGAAAAAAAAGCATAACTACAATGAAAACAAGTATTAAAAGAATTGCATGCATTGTACAATTAAGTTAGGAGTTGTATTCTAATATCAAATCCATTTACAAAACGTTTAAGACATTTACAATTTGAAAATCAATGCAGTCCTAAAACGTACAAAAATTACACTGCCACAATACCTTATCATGGTCTTCAGAATCCATAATCTGGAGAGCAAATTGTAGAAACGGAATGCAGAAAAGATCTTGTCATGCACGTTACAGATTTTGTAATTTGTGTGCTTCTAAAAAAACGACAGAAATTTATTTGGATACACTTTACCCTTATTCTTTTGTAATACATCAAGACTAAAAACAGTGTACAAACGCCATTATGAAATGGTCTTTTTCAGAATTTATAATGCTTTTTTACAAAACTAAAAACTGTACAACAAGCTTACCCCTTCATCTCAACGGCACGCTGACATGTGAAAGCGGTTTTCTTCTTTGTTTTCTGATGGATCGCAACAAAACGTACACACTATCGCCACCAACTGTGGAGCATAAACCAATAGCTAGCCTACTACAACACAGGTGATACTAAATAAACCAATCAAAATCCTCTGGAAGTTTGTACAGCCCACTTGCGGGTAAAGCTCCACCCACTTGCTGCTACCCCACCCACTTGCAGCTGGCTCCGACCTCCACAAGCGGAGTGATACAAACGGTGAAATGGTTAGTGCTGTTACTGTGTGAATAATGCACGGCTGGAAAAGGCTCTCAGCCAATCAGATTCGAAAACCAGAAAGAACTGTTGTTTAAAAATGTATAAAAATGTAAATAATATCTTTGCATCTCCTGAAACCCTGTATCTCCGTATTTCATAATTGTCTCCGTTTTCATAAATCATTCATCACCCTTTACGCCTGTCTGTGGGTTTTGCAAATATTTGTCCAGTGAAAAGTATTAAAAAGAGCTTGTGACTGAGCCTCGTAACTCCATTGGATCTCCATTCAATCTGTCAGCAAAACCTCATCACTCCACCTCACCTCTATTGTGAATGCTGCAACACATTTTGGACCTTCTCTGCTTGTTTGCAGTGCAAAGGTAAATAATGAACTGTTTGTTTGAATAAGTACAGTGCTATCTTTACTCAACAAACACTATATATATTTATAAAGGCAAATGTTTTATGTATTTGAGGGGCAGAGAAGAGTTTTATCGGTTACATTCAGTCATGTTCTATTTTGGTTATGTTTCATTGTGTTTTGGTTTTGTTCATGCGTGTCATGTCATTCATTGGCCTAGTTTCCCAGTGTGTGTGATTAACGATTCCGGTCACTGTGATTAATTAACACATAATTCATATGTTAATTATGTATTAGTTATCGTTGTTATTTAAGCCCTGTGTTCTCTTACGTAGAGTTCTCTCGTACTGCGTCGAAGAACGCTACGGGAAAGATATTTCTTTGTCGAGATTGAAGCCTAAAATTAATCCTTAATTTTGTAATATTGTAAAACGCTTTTCTGAAGCATACAACCTAGGCGGAGCAATACAGCTCACCCATTGGCTGCTCTGCTAGAAAAGCACAGCATATGCGAGGCCAGAGACGCTGACCAATGAGGACGCTTCGCGCCCTTCTGCGTCACCTCCCGCCCAAACAGGCGTGGCCTAGGCCTATAAATACGAGCATAGCTGTCTAACACGCCGATTTTCTTAAATTCAACGAAGCTGCACGCATCGCTGGATTGATTCGAGCCGCCACAGCCGTTTGGAACAAGCACCTCAGCAGGACGAGCCCTTACCTGAAGCCGCTGGTCATCGCCGCCTTCAGCCGCCGTTCCCTGCTGCGCTTCTCCGGCGTGGAATATCCTTTCAGTTTTGTGTGTGTTTTGTGTGTGTGTTCGCCTACCGCGGCACACATTTTTTCCTCACAAAAGAGCAACGAGTGTCTTTTTAAAGATGTCTCGCGTTTCCTGCGGCTCCTGCCGAGCCGCGCTCATCGACGGGGACCACCACGAACTATGTGTTTCCTGCTTGGGCGAGGAACATGCAGCTCTCGCTCTCGGTGATGGCGGCTGCCATCACTGCGACATGATGCCAATCGCGACTCTGCGGACTCGCCTTGCATCTTTCGCCGAAGCTGCTCAACCGCCCCCTGTAGCGCCGCGCCGTAAGAAGCGCCGCGCTCAGCGGGTCCCGGAACCTCCCTCCACGAGGAGCTCGCCGCCGCCACCGCCGCTAGCTCCTCTCAACGTGTCGCTTGAGTCGCTCACCGACGGACAACAGCCGCAGCACGCCGCTTTGTCCGTTATGGAGGACGACCAGCAAGCCGTATCAGAGGGGGATGACGACTGCTGTTCGCTTCTCGCTTCGGAGAGCGAGGGATGGGCGAGCTCTGTGGACCTCCCCTCCCCCGCCGTTCCGGAACGTCGAGGAGGGAAGATCAGCATCGAAGCAGAGCTGATGCGTCTGCTCACACAGGCCGTATCGAGCCTCGGCCTCGAGTGGTCGACGCCCGAACAACCTGCACTCAACCGGCTGGATGGCCGCTTCCTCTCTGGAGACCGCGCTGCGCCCCCCTCCAGACACGCACCCTTTCTTCCTGAGCTTCACAAAGAGGTAGCGAAATCGTGGAAGGCGCCTTTTTCAGCCAGAGTACGTACTTCTGCCTCGCCAGCATTCTCCGTAGTGGACGGTGCTCGAGACAGAGGCTACCACGCTCTCCCTCCGGTCGAGGAGGCTGTAGCGACTCACCTTTGCCCACCCTCTGCTGGACGGCGGGCTAAGGGAGTCCTACCATCTAAAGCTTGCCGCACATCGTCAGCTCTGAACGGCCGCGTGTATTCCGCCGCCGGACAAGCTGCATCGGCGCTGCACACCATGGCGGTGCTCCAAATCCACCAGGCTAACCTCCTCTGCAAGCTAGACGAGGAAGGCCCGGGCGCGATCAGTGTTCCGGACTTACGTAGCGCCACAGACCTAGCTCTTCGCGCTACAAAGTCCGCCGCACACGCCATCGGCAGGATTATGGCCTCAGCTACTGTTTCCGAGAGACATTTATGGCTGACTCTCTCCGAAATGGCGGAGTCGGAGCGCTCTGCGTTCCTCGACGCTCCCATTTCACCGACTGGCCTCTTCGGATCCTCCGTGAAGGACTTCGCGGACCGATTCGCCGAGGTACAGAAGACTTCGCAGGCCATGAGACATTTCCTGCCAAAGCGCTCCAGTTCCGCAACAGGCCGCCCTAAACAGCCGCCTGCCCGAACTCAGCAGCGCCCCGCGCCCGCCGCACCGGCCCAGCAGCAACAGGCCCGAGAGAGACCACGGTCTCGCTCCGCCGGACGCCGCCCGCCACCGCGTGGTCCTCGGCCCAAGATTTCACTCAAGCCCGAGGCCTCGGCGCCATCCTAGCCCTGCTAGGAAAAAGACGGTGTTCGGGTCCCGCTGCGGCCGGACTTCCACCAAAGATTTTCGCTTGTACAGCCCTAAGTTCCGTGTTTGTACCAGTGTATTTAGCAGCCAACAAACCGGCCGTAAAGCCCGTTTGCCTGCACACAAACGCCGTTTTCACGGCGACCCAGATAAATCTAAAAAAGAGTTTAATTTCTGGTGCTCCGGCCAAGGCCGATGGTGTAATGTGTGTAACTGCAATGCCCACCCAGTGCCCATTCATTCACACAAGCACAGCCCCGTTCAACACAGGGTTTGCACACATAAAATCGGCTCATGCCGGTTGTGCTTTACATGTAGTGAGCGTGCCCACTATCCAGTGCCCACAACCACTACACACTGCACGTTCCGCGGTTTCTGTAAAAACGAAACTAACGAACGGTCAGTCAGTTCACAAACACAGTGTCCCCGGTGTTATAAATGTGCCCGCTACCAAGCGCCCACGTTTATTCACAAACATAACGAGCCCCGTAGGGCTCGCCCCGCGTGCTCTCTCTCAACTCAGAGAGTCGAGCGCGCGCGGGACGCATACTGTGTTAAACATGTCCCCCGCCTCAGACGCCACGGCGTCCATGTTACAGCACACGGTTGCTCTCGTGTCGCCGCCATTTCGCGACCAGGGCCCAGATTACATTCAACCCCTAGTCACACGTGCACATGCATGGGAAAGACTTCCCGGGGTCTCAGAATGGGTGCTAGAGACTATAAAAAGAGGCTATTCGCTACAGTTTCATCGACGCCCTCCCCGTTTCACGGGAAAAGTCGAAACCACGGTAAAAACAGAAGTAGCACATCTACTTCGAGCCGAAATAGCGAAGCTATTGAGCAAAGGGGCCATAGAGCCTTTATCTCAAGCTCAGAGCGAAGGGGGTCTGTACAGCAGATATTTCCTGGTACCGAAGAAAGACGGGGGTCTCAGACCCATTTTAGATCTAAGGCGTCTGAACAAAACGCTAACAAAGCGGAAGTTCAGAATGCTCACGACCAGAAAAATCCTCGCGCAAATTCGCCGAGGAGACTGGTTTATGGCGATAGATCTGAAAGACGCGTATTTTCACATACAAATTGCGTCACGTCACAGGCGATTTTTGAGATTCGCCTTCGAGGGCCGGGCATATCAGTACACAGTCCTGCCATTCGGCCTGTCTCTAGCACCTCGTACATTTACAGTGTGCATGGACGCGGCGCTGGCACCCCTGAGACTCCGAGGCGTTCGAATTCTGAACTATTTGGACGATTGGCTGATTCTAGCTCAATCGCCGTCAGAACTCGCTCACCACAAGACACTAATACTCGATCACCTCGAGTGCTTAGGTCTGAGAGTCAATTGGGAGAAAAGTTCACTGTTTCCCAGTCAAAGGATCTCCTTTTTAGGACTGGATCTGAACTCACTGTCTATGACAGCACGCCTGTCATCACAGCGCAGGCGAAATACCCTGCAAATGGCGAAATCCTTCCGCAGCGGCCACATAGTGCCGCTCAGGAGATTTCAGAAAATGCTGGGCCTCATGGCCTCAGCCTCTACAGTGCTGCAGTTGGGCCTGCTGCGCATGCGCCCACTACAGTTCTGGTTGAGAACGCGCGTACCGCGCCGGGCATGGTTACACGGTCGTTATCGCCTCAAGGTCACTCAGGAATGCATTTCAGCCCTGACACCATGGAGAGCGTCAGACTGGTACCGGTCAGGTGTAAGCCTGGGGACTTCCTCGAGCCTGAAGGTGGTGTCCACGGACGCGTCCACCTCAGGCTGGGGAGCACTGCTCGACGGCAGACCGCTCTTTGGCCAATGGGCAGAGCGAGCCAAACTACCGCACATAAACTGCCTGGAAATGATGGCGGTGGACTTTGCGCTGAGGCGCTTCTGTCCCCGGATAAAAGGACACCACGTCCTGGTCCGCTCGGACAACATGTCGGTAGTAGCCTACATAAACCGCCAGGGTGGCCTGAGGTCCCGAAACCTATTCAGGTTAGCGGAACGCATACTGGTGTGGGCCCAGCACAACCTGCGCTCGTTAAGAGCAATACACGTGCCAGGCCATTTGAACGTAGGCCCGGACAGACTCTCACGGAACAATGTTCCTACGGGAGAGTGGTCCCTACACACACAGACAGTGCGTCTGCTGTGGAAAACGTTCGGCAGAGCGGAAATAGACCTGTTTGCAAACCAGGAAAACGCTCACTGCCCAGAATTCTTTTCGAAGAGCACGAACGCGCTGGCCAGAGTCTGGCCCCGCCGTCCGCTCTATGCTTTTCCTCCTGTCTCGCTCCTGCCTCAAGTGCTGGAGCGTATCAAGGAGAGCGGATGCTCAGTACTACTAGTTGCTCCATACTGGACGAATCATACCTGGTTCCCAGCTTTGATGCGACTGAAAAGTACTGCCCCGTGGCCGATTCCAGTGAGGAGAGACCTCCTCTCACAGGCCAAGGGCGCGATTCTGCATCCTCACCCCGAGCTTTGGTCCCTACACGTATGGGCCATAAACGGGTACCCGCTAACCTCCCAAGAGGAGTGTTAGACACGATCGAGCAAGCTAGGGCTCCGTCTACTAGACGGCTCTACGCTTCCAAATGGTCGGTGTTCTCTGGATGGTGTTCAGATCAAGGTCTGTCACCACTTCAGTGTGGAGAACCGGAGATTCTCTCCTTCTTGCAAGAGCTATTGGATAAGGGAAGAACCCCATCCACGCTCAAAGTCTATGTGGCTGCCATATCAGCGTTCGTTAATCCAACGCTTGGCCGTTCACTAGGCAGGAACGACCTGGTGGTCCGCTTCCTTAGAGGCGCCAGGAGGTTAAACCCTCCAAGGCCCCCCTCAGTCCCCGTTTGGGACCTTTCTACAGTGTTGAACGCTATGAAAGGGGCCCCTTTCGAGCCTATTCACTCAGTTGACATGAAACACCTGTCTTTCAAGACCGTGTTTCTTTTGGCTCTCGCTTCAGTGAAGCGTGTGGGAGACTTGCAAGCGCTCTCAGTGAGAGCTTCTTGTATGGAGTTCGGGCCAAACGACTCTGTAGTCGTATTGAAACCGAAGCACGGGTACGTGCCTAAGTCCCTCAACACACCGTTCAGGGCTCAGGTCATCTCCCTGTCGGCCCTGCCGGCCTCAGAGGACGGAAATAGCTCCCTTTGCCCGGTCAGGGCATTAAGAGCTTACGTGTCCCGCTCCGCTGTTTTTCGACAGACGGAGCAGCTCTTTGTTTCGTTCAGCGGACGCTCCAAGGGGCGAGCCGCGACGAAACAGAGTCTGTCTCGATGGGTAGTGGACGCCATTGCGCTAGCCTACGCATCTAGAGGTTTGGAATGCCCTTTGGGCATCAGAGCACATTCCACGAGAGGCATGGCCTCTTCATGGGCTTGGTATAGCGGAATCTCGTTACAAGATATCTGTATGGCGGCAGGCTGGGCCTCCCCGTCTACATTTATTAGGTTCTATAACCTAGAGGTTCCTGCGTTGCAGGCTAAACTGCTCTCGGTCTAGAAGACTATGTATTAGTGTCCTGCCCCGCGCTGCGGCCCAGGTCACTTCAATGTTAATATGTATAAGTGTTCCTGCCCCGCGATGCGGCCCAGGTCACTTCAATGTTTAATGTGTATAAGTGTTCCTGCCCCGCGCTGCGGCCCAGGTCACTTCAATGTTTAAGCATCACTCACTGACAATGTGTCCCATGAGCATGCTATTACCCCTCATATATATCTATATTACATATATATGCTATTATGCCTTAAGAGGCACTACTATAAAGGGATGATGCTAATTTAGCCGCTCTCCCTATACTTCTTGGGGTAGGCACTTGTATACCAGGGCGCGCGCGCCCTTAGGTGTCTGTGTCGGTCCAAGAGCACGCACGGCGTTTTACATGGGGTTCCCGTAGCGTTCTTCGACGCAGTACGAGAGAACTCTACGTAAGAGAACGTACTCGGTTACTAACGTAACCTCGGTTCTCTCTAGAAGAGGGAACGAGTACTGCGTCTCATGGCCGTGCGTGTCCGCGCTGCGTCGCTTCATTGACGAAAATCGGCGTGTTAGACAGCTATGCTCGTATTTATAGGCCTAGGCCACGCCTGTTTGGGCGGGAGGTGATGCAGAAGGGCGCGAAGCGTCCTCATTGGTCAGCGTCTCTGGCCTCGCATAGGCTGTGCTTTTCTGGCAGAGCAGCCAATGGGTGAGCTGTATTGCTCCGCCTAGGTTGTATGCTTCAGAAAAGCGTTTTACAATATTACAAAATTAAGGATTAATTTTAGGCTTCAATCTCGACAAAGAAATATCTTTCCCGTAGCGTTCTTCGACGCAGTACTCGTTCCCTCTTCTAGAGAGAACCGAGGTTACGTTAGTAACCGAGTACGTTTCCTGATAAAAAAATTTCGGTGTCGTCTTTTTATGGTTGTGTTCACTCCCTGTGATCTCCAGTGACTTTCTCTGTTGGTTTATCATTATTAATAATAATGCTTTCTAGAGTTTCTAGTCTTTGTGCGATTACTACCATAACCAGCTGTGTCAAGAGTGTGTTAGTGTAGCTTTTTGTAACCAGTACTGTCTTAAATAGCATGTGTGTAGCACTTTATCTTTTATAACATGAAAATTACAGAAAAAAAACGTCATAACCTGTAAGTTAATGAAAACGTAATGCACTTACTGCCTCAGATCCGGCCGTCTAATGAAGGAAAAAAAGCACGACATTTAATTTGTCAAAAACTTCATAACTTCCAAAAAATAATTTTGTCTATCTCACAGTATGAGGTAAATCTGGCTCGGGAACCACTGCTAACACTCTAGGTTGAGTGAGGTGCTTTCGAAATATAACAAAAACTTTGTTTAAAGAATAATTCCGGTATTTAACACCTGTCTATATTGTAGTTTGTTTTGGATGAACAAGAGTGGTGGACAACATTTTTTTGACAATGGTTCCTCTCTCGAGTTTTTGACTATAATAGAATTGGCCATGGACCCATTTAACATTGGAGTCAATGGGCATGTCCGAAAATGTCATTAAAACAGCCAATAATGTTCGTTTACAAAACTGTTAAACTCACCGAGTGGTTAGTGGTGTTCGTTGATGATTATAAACAATATATCGTCGCAATATATGATTCCAATCCGTTTATTTTGCTATAGTGGAACTATTTTTTCAGACACTTCACAACTGTGTAACTTCCGCTCAATATTTGAATCTGAAGCGTTAGCACACTCCCGACCCCTTGATGGCGATAACTGATGTGTATGTCTCGCGGGACACTCACGGTCACAGTCGAGTTCAACTTCATATTACAAGTAACAATTAATGAAGGTTTTGTTTGTTTATTTCGCTTACTCTCCCAGAGCACAGTTGCTCTGCTCGCTAGCCTTATGAGAAACGGAAGCGAGCAAAAAGACTACATCGACCAAATGTAAACAGCCCCCTTTCCGTTACCGGTTGCGCATTTATATTAACGAGCACTCAGTCCTTCAACAGAATTCAATGGGATTTTACAAAATGACGAATAAAACACGACAGAAACTGTATTTCGCAACACTTTTTGTTTCTGGAACATCAACTAACATCACTAACCACTCGGTGAGTTGCACAGTTTTGAAAACTAATGTTAAAGGTTGTTTTAATGACATTTTCGGACATGCCCATTGACTCCAATGTTAAAAGGGTCCATGGCCAATTCTATTATAGTCAAAAACTCGAGAGAGGAACCATTGTCAAAAAAAAATTGTCCACCACTCTTGTTCATCCAAAACAAACTACAATATAGACTCAAGGTGTTAAATACCGGAATTATCCTTTAAGCAGTCTGACATGTCATCTTTTGGAAGGACCAATTGCATGTATTTGTGTGGGACATTTAGCCAAACAATGGGAGCGGGGAATGGGATGGAAGGTGTGTTTGGAAATTTTAGCTATTTTGTTTGGTAGAGCAGAAATTATACACTTAACATTAAATACCGTCACCTTCCTAAAATAATTGCCCAAGTCATTTTTATTTTTAAATTATTTTAAGAATGGTGACGATATGAAATATTAACATATAGACCATAACACAGTTAAAAAAAATCCACCTGACATTAAAGCAAATATATATATAAAATCATTCAAGATATAATCATTTAAGATCTGATTTGCAGAACTGCAAATTCTGCCACTCTCTTAAGATTACTATGGGAACTGCAAACAAAAACATAAAGAAATAATCTGATACAAGGGCTGTCCTGAAAACGTGACAATGTGTGTAATTTACCTAAAAACATAAAACCATACACACATCATTTACAGTATATAGTGTAACAAGACACACATAGGAGCAAGCTGCAATGGTCTGGGAATACTGATGTCATAGATGACATCACGGGTGTGGTTAAGATTTTAAGCCCAGAGTTCGTTTTGGTTTATCCCTCACTTACAATCAATTACACATTCCCTTTCCCTTTTACACACATGCAACAAGTGTGCCTGGAATACACACACACACACACTGAAAATCTACACCGCAGGTACACGAACAGTGAGAATTACAATGCCGCTTTCATCATGAGTGGAACAACAGCTGGGTTGAGTCTGATCAGTCCAGCTTTTATGACAACCGTGTACACACATGACAAAGTGTGTCATTTGAAACTCATTCATAGCTTTATTTTCATTTAATAACAGAGATATACGGAAGGAGAAAAAAGAGAGAACTGAAGAACTACATACTGTATGAACTACACTTTCATTATAAAATATAGCCTAATGAAAAATGTATATCTGATTGATTGATTAATTTACTGACAAATAAAGAGACATACAAACATACTTTTTTAAATTAAGACTGTTATTGAGCAAGGACGGATTAAATTGCTAAAAAGGAAAAATATTTACATTCATAATGTTACAAGAATATTCCTAAATAAACAATATTTAATGCGGGGCGGCAGTGGCTCAGTGGTTCATGTAGGTTGTCAAACCGGAAGGTGGTGGTTCAATCCCCGGTTCCACCTGACCAAGTGTCGAGGTGTCCTTGAGCAAGACACCTAACCCCAGCTGCTCCCGACGAGCTGGATCGCCTTGCATGGCTGACACCGCCGTCGGTGTATGAATGAGTGAGAGAATGGGTGAATGTGAGGCAATATGTAAAGCGCTTTGGTGGCCATTGGGTCTGTGAAAGCGCTATATAAATGCAGTCCATTTACCATTTACCAATAAAAATCCTTTAAAAAAACAGATTCCACCAAACATTTTTTTAAACATTAATATTAATATGAAATGTTTATATTAATTTATATTAATATGCATTAATACAATTTATATTAATATGAAACAAATCAGCATATTATAATGGTTTCTAAAGGATCCTGTGACACTGATGACTACAGTAATGGCTGCTAAAAATTCAGCTTTGCCAATTGTTATATATTGTTATATCAAATTATTATAATATTTATGTATTACTGTTTGACTGTATTTTTGATCAAATAAATGCAGCCTTGGTTAGCATAAGAGACTTCTTTCAAAAGCATAAACACAAAACATGCCAATCATTATACGTGCAGTACATAAATGAATACGTTTGAACTGGTGAAAATGGACATAAAGAATTCACTTGGACAACAACACATCACTTCTGTGGTTCATCCATCATGACACCTGTAGATTTATTGACTAATGCCCCAAAAATATATACATATGAATTGGTTGTAATAAATTCATGTTAATATAAACTTTCTCAGTATTGCCCAGCATAAGTTTGGAACCTCCCTAGTTGGGGTTTGGACAATATCAGCATAAATCAACACGACACAGTCAGGCATTTGGCAGCGGTTATGGCTGATTACTGGATTAAACTAGGCCTAGGTTTCTTTTTTGACGATTATTGGGTCAGTCACACATGGCTTTGCTGACTGATTGTCCATTAAGGTTAGTACACAACATGCCAATTATAACACAGTTTAGAGACTTTTTATAAACATCTCTTCAAAATCTATACATTTTTTATTGACTAAAATATGTTTTCATATGTGTTGTCCCTTATTAATGAAAAGTCATCACAAAAAGTATTATGCTAATATTTTTTACTTACGACATTTCAAAACATTTGGAGGACACTTGAAGTATATAAATAATTTAGTTTTGCTTGCTTGTTGATATTGTAGGGTAAACAGTCCACCTTTAATCCAGAAACTGTATGACCATCAAATAACAAATGGAAATAGAACATAATAAAACAAATAAAGGTAACACTTTATTTTAAGGTGATATACTTAAATGTTACTACATGTAATTACTAGTAATAGTAAATTATGCATAATTACAAGTAAATCAACCTAAACCAAACCTAGTAAATACATTAAAGGGGTGGTAAAATGCCATTTTCACAAGATGTAAAATAAATCTCTGATGTCCCCAGAGAGTGTGTGTGTGTGTGTGTGTGTGTGTGTGTGTGTGTGTGTGTGTGTGTGTGTGTGTGTGTGTGTGTGTGTGTGTGTGTGTGTGTGTGTGTGTGTGTGTGTGTGTGTGTGTGTGTGTGTGTGTGTGTGTGTGAGTGTGTGTGAAGTTTTAGCACAAAAAACCCCACAGACATTTTATATAGCATGTTAAAGTTGTCACTTTTTGAGGGTTTGCAAAAACGCACAGTTTTTTGCCTGGCCCTTTAAATGCAAATGAGATGCTGCAGAGGGCGGGGTTTCAAGACCTCATGTGTGTTAGCAGCTGCTATTACCTCACGCAGACACACTAAAATGACAGAAACTGTTCTGCCTTTAATGTTAAAACGGAGTCAGACAAATATGGAGAGACTCAAGAAGAAGTGACAACATGTAGAACGCAACAGGACGTCTCTGAAAGGTTAGTTGATGAATTTATGTTGCTGATGTGGAGTCAACTATCTTCAATTATTCTGATGTCACCAAACCAGAGGAATGTGTGTAGTCCCTAACAGCCGTTTGTTGTAGTCCTTTTCTTTAAAAGCAAATATATTCCTTTGCTTTGAACTTTGAGCGTTGTAACTTTGCAGATGTTGTTTATGCTCAAACAGCAACATTACACACTAACTAAAGTTAGAAAAGTGAAATCATACTTTCCCACCCCTTTAATTAATATTACTTATTTTACTAATATTATATTATATATTATATTACTTATTTGAGTAAGTGAAATGTAACTATGTCACCTTAAAATAAAGTGCAACCAAATTAAACAGAAGGGACTAAGTCCACCACATAACACAAATACCAATGCACATAAAATATGAACAGCAAACCGGGAACGACACAAAACCACACACATTGAAAGCTGAAATATACTTCCAAACATTCCCTTGAATGGATATTTTCCCAAGGTCCACAGAAATGTGTGGCAACACACACAGAGAGACATTTGGCTGTCCAAATGCATGTATAGATGGAGTCGAAATTTCCTCAATAAGACACTTGCAAATATTTGAGTACAAGAGTAATGATGAAGACCATTGTGTTTTGGGCAGCCAGCAAACTATACGAGTCTCATTTAAAGGCCCTTGTGGTCGGTCTCTCTCTCTCTCTCTCTCTCTCTCTCTCTCTCTCTCTCTCTCTCTCTCTCTCTCTCTCTCTCTCTCTCTCTCTCTCTCTCTCTCTCTCACACTCACACTCACACACACACACACACACACACACACACACACACACACACACACACACACACACACACACACACAGAGAGAGAGAGAGAGAGAGAGAGAGAGAGAGTGCAAGATGTCATGAGACTAACCAACATCACAAATGACAAAGAATAACAAACTTACAGCATTCAGCACTTGCGTGCTTTTGCTAAACTCAACACAAACTCTTCTGATTTATGTTGCAGGAAGGTATCTTTAATTAACTGCTGAAAACTAGTTTCGTGTTTCTTGTTTTGAATTGTTCTTATTGATGTAAATACCTCTTTAAAATAACAAAATGAGGAAATACTGTGCCAAGAATAGGCCTACTTATTTACTCAAGGTTACGTGAATTGAATGAATCAATAAAAAAAATTATCCAAATACACACAAATTCCATTCCAGTTGAAGTCCCTGTGAAGCATGTGTGTGTGTGTGTGTGTGTGTGTGTGTGTGTGTGTGTGTGTGTGTGTTTGTATATCTGTCTAAACTGTCTGCTTGGAATAAACTGCCGGTCATAAGTACACACGCTCTCTCTCTCTCCATCAAAATATTAGGAGGAGCTCATGCCGCCTCCAAAGCTGCTTTTGTAACTTTAGAATGCTAATAATGTGGTTGCTAATGATTAAATAAGCCTACTCTTGGGAGCAGTTTGTGGAATGTGAGCCTGAGAGATGTTTAGGCCTGTCAGCAGTGGCCGTGAATGATTAAGCATAATCTAAACACCATCTGAATTAAGCACCAATCAAATCTGTCCATAGCCAGTAATCATCAGGGCTATTATTGCACTCCAGAGAGCTCAAATCAAAACAATGAATATATTCATTTACTAAAAGAGTCATATAGAAAATCATGGCAAAGTCAATGAGGGGTGGAATTCAAGGTCATGTTGACCATATGAGGGCTAATTATTTGCATTCCTTAAAAAACTTAAATTTGATCTATTCTTAAGACTCATTTATTTTCTTTGGCAATTTAATTATCTTGACTTGCTGTTTTATGATTCTACTTTTATGCGTTCCACCTATTTTACAGCTTGTGTTTTGTTGTCTTTTATTGTTTGTAATTCTTGTTGTTTTGTGTGTTTTACTACTGGTTTTCTTTTGTACTTGTACAACACTTTGGTCAACTTCGGTTGTTTTTAAATTGTGCTTTATAAATAAACATTGTATTATATTGTATTGTATTGTAAAAAAGAGTAGTTCACCCAAAAATGAAAATACTGTAATTTACTCACCTTCATGTTGTACCATTTCTAAATGGTATTATTGGTATTAGGTGGGTCAAAATGTCCTTACAAATATAGTTCATAGTGACCATTATAAAATTGACAATAAATACAATCCAACAAAAACACAATAGCATTAGTAATATTCCAAGTCTATTGATAGTCATTTGTGTGAGAGAAACAAACTCGTTTTGGAGACGAAAAATCATTGACTGAAACAGTGCCATTAAATAAATGCTTCTCATGACAAGTTTTGACTATGTGTCAATTTCGTGCACACGTGGATAAGTCACAGAAATTGATCACTTGTAGTATCCTGCGTACTCATCAAGGAAGACGGACAGCGAGGTAGCGTTTATCAGAATGCTTTACTTCAGTTCACACGGCATGAGCAATACAGAGCATAACAGGCTGACTGACGCTTCTTCAGCTAGCTCTACACAACCCGTTTTAAATGCTAAACAGGTATTGCCCCCTAGGGGACCATTCTAGTATGACAGAGATAACCTTCCCCATATACAACATTTTTCCCCCCTCAAGCTCTTGCATTCATCCTGATACAACTTTTCTTTTCTTTTTTTAGCACTCATAGTCCTTTAAATAACGTGGCTTTGATACAGGTCTCGACGACCGACGTACCACTGGAGTCGCAGATTGTGACTGCACTTGAGTACCTGGAGGTTGAATGTCCAGCACTGATGGTGTAGCCTGCTCTGAAACGCCCCTTGCCACAGCCTCAGTCTCTGCTTCTGGAACCAAGTAGCTTCCCTCCAGAATGGAACTCTCTGACGCTGCAAAAGCTGCAGCTGCCGATTCAGACAACGGCTGGTGCCCTGGTTCCCTAGATTCCATGATCACTGGTTCCACCCAATCCTTATCCTCCGAACTTGCCAAGATCTGGTCGACGTGCCTGCGCACAATGTTACCATCTCCTAGCATGACCTTGTAGGAGACAGGACCTATTATCTTGGTAATGAACCCAGGGATCCACTTAGGTCCATGACTGAAATTCTTTGTGATCACGGCGTCTCCCTCCTGGAAACTTCTCCCTGCACCTTGCTTGTCATGATGTTTCTTTTGCATGCTCCGTTTCCGTTCCACCTTCCCACGGCGGTCCGGATGAATTAGGTCTAAAGTCGATCTCAACTTCCTGCCCTGTAACATTTCAGCCGGCGACAGCCCAGTGGTGGACTGTGGTGTAATGCGGTAACTAAACAGCACTCGACACTTTCGTGGTCAGGCTTCCGGCACTCGCCTTCTTCATCATTGACTTGAATGTCTGGACTGCGCGTTCAGCACAACCATTAGAAGAGGCATGATAAGTAACAGAAGTGATGTGTTCGATTCCATTTTTCTGCATGAAATCTCTGAATTCGGCACTCATAAAACATGAGCCATTATCAGACACAATTGTTTCTGGAATTCCTTGATTGCTAAAACTCTTCCGTAGACACTCAATTGTAATGGCTGACGTTGAAGTTGTTACAGGGTAAACACCCATTCATTCGGAGTGAGCGTCCATCAGGATCAAAAACAGGTGTCCCATAAACGGTCCCGCATAGTCAATGTGTAACCTTTGCCAGGGTTTGCTCGGCCACTCCCAGGGATGAAGTGGTGCTGGAGCTGGCGAATTACGATGTTCTTGGCATACGACACATCTTTTCACTACAGCTTCGATGTCGGCATCTAACTTTGGCCACCAGAAATAGCTTTGCGCTAAGGCCTTCATTCTAGTAATGCCGATGTGACCATGATGTAGTTGCTGTATCAAGGCGACCCGTCCTGGTGGCGGCACCACTACCCGTGAGCCCCACAATACACACCCATCTTGTACACTTAACTCTGTTTTCCTAACAGCATATGGTTGGAAAGCTGGGTCCCGGTCTTGGGGCGGCCAACCAAGTTGGACGAACTGCGCCACTCTGGACAACACAGGATCTCGGCTGGTCCATCGGTTCATTGCAGCTGCCGAAACGAGGGTCACATTCTCCATCATTAGAACTCGTTCCTCCTGTCCTCCTTTGACAGCCTGGTGGGGTAGAGGGAGTCGACTCAACGCATCAGCATTGCTATGATGTTTCCCCGGCTTGTAAACCAACTCGTACTCATACGCTCTCAAGATTACTGCCCACCGCTGTATACGGGGGGAAGCCATTTGAGGCACAGCTTTCATCTCATTGAAGAGAGACAGTAATGGTTTATGATCAGTGCAAATGACAAACCTTCTTCCATATACATATTTATGAAAACGCTGAATGCCAAATATCACCGCCAGACCTTCTTTGTCCAGTTGGGAGTAATTTGATTCAGCGGACGTTAGTGACCTCGACATGAAGCTGATCGGTCTCTCCTGTCCATTTGGCATGCGATGCGACAACACCACTCCCACTCCATAAGAAGAAGCATCGCAAGACAGGATCAGATCTTTTTGGCTGTCATAATGCACTAACACATCCGATGACTGCATGAGTCGCTTAGACTCCTCAAAAGCTCTCTTTTGCTCCGCCTCCCATTTCCAGTCTGTGTCCTTTCTTAACAGTTCATGTAAAGGTGCCAACAAAGTTGACAAGTGTGGCAAGAACCTGTTATAATAGTTCAGAAGACCCAGATACGCTCTCAGTTCGGTGACATTGGTCGGTGCTGGTGCTTCTTGTATGGCCCGGACCTTATGTGGCAAAGGATGAAGTCCAGACGCATCCACCTTATGGCCCAGGAACTCTGCTTCCTGCTCCAGAAACACACATTTGTTACGCTTTAGGCGAAGACCGGCTTCCTGCAGCCGCGTTAATACCTGGTTCAGCGTTGTAAGATGACCTTGGTCACTCTGGCCCGTCAGCAAAATGTCATCCAAATAGACAACCACATTCGGGATACCGCCCACCAGACTCTCCATTAATCGTTGGAATATGGCTGGACTGGAGGAAACCCCAAATGGTAGGCGATTCACCTGGAACAGACCCTGATGCGTATTAATAGTGACATATGGCTTGGATGCCTCATCAAGTATTACCTGCTGATACGCATGGCTCAGGTCCAGTTTACTGAACTTTTCGCCGCTTGACAACTTCTCAAACAAGTCCTCCAGTCGGTGTGTGTGACTCCAGTTTGTAGTCTCCGCAGATGCGCACAGAATTATCAGCTTTTAACACCGGCACAATCGGTGCGGCCCACTCAGAGAATTTCACTGGCTCAATAATTCCCTGGTTCATGAGTCTCTCTAACTCCATTTCCACCTTCTTCCTCATCGCATAGGGCACTGGCCTGGGTTTATAAAACTTTGGAGCCACGCCTTCTTTAACATAAATTTTCGCTGGTGGGCTTCTCCAAGTGCCCAGTTCCTCCTTGAAAACCTTTTTCATGCTGCCTTAGCACATACTGCAATGTCAATGCTTGCTGCTCCATCTTATTGATACGAACACAGTTCATTCCCAGCTCCTTTATCCATGCCCGGCCTAACAGATTTGATCCTGGCCCCGCTACGACCACTACTGGTAACTGTTTGACGTGGCCGTTGTACTCTACTGTAACCTCTGCTGCTCCTAGTGTCGGTACTTTTTCGCCCGTATAGGTTTTCAAAGTCATTAAGCAGTCCTGCAACTCTCGTGCACCCCCTGCGGTCCATAACTTGGCATATTCAGCCCTTGACAAAATCGTCACACTACAGCCAGTATCCACTTCGACTTCCGCAATGTTCTTATTGATGTTAAGCTGTGCAGTAATGGGGTCTACTTTCGTTATCTTGGGCTCTGTTATATTGTACAGCGTAAATACATCTTCATCACTAGTGACATTCTCCGGGAATTCCCGTATGTGATGCGCCCACTGCTTTTTATCGTTTCTGAAACTTCCTACAGACTGCTTGTTTTTTCCTCCCCCCTTAAAACGCTGGTCAGCAAAAGGCAAGGATTTGCACACTCTCTTCAAATGTCCCTTTTTACCACAGCCATGGCACTTTTCATTGACAAAACGACAGTCTCTTGCAATATGTTCACCCCCACACCTGTAACAGGTCAACGGTGTTGCCTTCCCTAGCCCTCTCTGGTTTGACTCCACATTATGCACTAACATGTGTGGTGCAGCTGTACTCACGGTACCCTCAAGTGTTTTCAGTTGCAGATCACGCACATCCCTATTGGCTGTCTCCACGGCCAACGCAACTTTCAAGGCTTTTTCAAATGTGAGCTCCGGCTCCGCCAACAATCTCCTCTGCATGCGATCATCCTCTATGCCACACACCAGCCGGTCGCGAAGCATCTCCTTCAATGTATCGCCGTAGTTGCAATGTTGAGCGAGCTCTCGCAGCACTGCCACATACTCCGTCACAGTTTCATTCG
This sequence comes from Phoxinus phoxinus, assembly GCF_949152265.1. Classification (NCBI taxonomy): domain Eukaryota; kingdom Metazoa; phylum Chordata; class Actinopteri; order Cypriniformes; family Leuciscidae; genus Phoxinus; species Phoxinus phoxinus. Next base: position 16,253,590 of record NC_136881.1, on the reverse strand, counting down.
CGGTTCTAGTCCTTGAATTAAACTTAAATCTTTGGACTATTTCACTGGGCTTCGGGTTATAATGTGACTGCAGCAGGTCAGTCAAATCCTCATATGACTTTTCACCAGGCTTGTTCGGGCTCAATAAGTTTCTCATTAAACTATATGTCCGACTACCCACAGAGACTACCCTCTTTTTTTCCTCATCCATGATTCCATTGGCAACGAAAAAATGTCCCAACACTTCGACATATTCCTCCCATGTTTGGGACTGACTGTCAAAAGCAGTAAGTGTTCCTACCATTGCCATAGCCATCTCGACGCCTTGGTTAGCGTTAGCTTCCTCGTCATCCGACATCCACCGAGTTTCAGCGTACTCGTACTCTCCAGCTTCTTATTGTTCTTTCTCTTTGTTCTCTTCCGAGCTCCCCAGCATCCTCGTCGCCAAATGTAGTATCCTGCGTACTCATCAAGGAAGACGGACAGCGAGGTAGCGTTTATCAGAATGCTTTACTTCAGTTCACACGGCATGAGCAATACAGAGCATAACAGGCTGACTGACGCTTCTTCAGCTAGCTCTACACAACCCGTTTTAAATGCTAAACAGGTATTGCCCCCTAGGGGACCATTCTAGTATGACAGAGATAACCTTCCCCATATACAACATCACTAAAACTTTATTTTGGGGTTTTCGGCTAAATTAAAACTTTAATTTCAGTTTCAGTGTAAATAATGTCAAAGTACAAAATTAATTTTAGTCCGTCACAAGAACAGACCAAAATTTTATAATTTCTTTCTGTATGTAAGTATATATTTAATTGTTTAACAAACATGTACACTCATTCATTTATACATGTACAAATGCATAATTTTAAGTGTAGCTTAATGTTTGTTTTTTGTATTATGTCTATGATCTTCGTTACTTCATTTATATTTGATAAACCTGTTTTAATCAAATAATCTAAAATAATTATTAATAGAAGTATTTTATTTAAATACGTACTAACATTTTATATTGATATAATAACTTATTTTGTTTGGGCTTGTTCGAGACCACCTGCACTAAATACAGATATGTAAAGATATCTACCATGGTTTACTAATGTTTCATGAAGTTACAAACAAAAACGTGGTGCAAAAGCATAATGTGTATACTTTTTACACGTGCATTGGCAGCGTTTGTTCATAAAATACTTGGTAAAGTTTGCTCTAACTGAAACAAATATGCTTGTTTTAATTTTAAATTAGCTTTTTTGTATAATGGCATTAATATGAGACTTTGTAATTCAATTGAAAATGTAATTCAATTATTTTAATGATACTGAAATTAAAGAATATAAACCAATAAAATTAGGCTACTTTTTTTATATAAAAAAAACATTATTCTAATAATTTTATTGAAAGTAACACTAAAATTGGACAGAAGATATATTTATATCGAATAGCAATATATTATTCTTTATTCAGTTCTATGCAACAGAATTGGATGTAAGAGATTTATTTTTTGACCAATTATCTAATGATGTTTTATTAACAAATTTCGGGAGGAGCAGATAATTAACACAAGTGATGGAGATCAATCAGTAATCAACTCAATGACAAGGTATATTTATATTTATATATTTATTTTTTTATTATTATTTATTGGTTGCATGCATTGTATTTGCAGCATGTGTGTTGTAAAACTGATGTTCTCTTACGTAGAGTTCTCTCGTACTGCGTCGAAAGAACGCTACGGGAAAGATATTTCTTTGTCGAGATTGAAGCCTAAAATTAATCCTTAATTTTGTAATATTGTAAAACGCTTTTCTGAAGCATACAACCTAGGCGGAGCAATACAGCTCACCCATTGGCTGCTCTGCCAGAAAAGCACAGCCTATGCGAGGCCAGAGACGCTGACCAATGAGGACGCTTCGCGCCCTTCTGCGTCACCTCCCGCCCAAACAGGCGTGGCCTAGGCCTATAAATACGAGCATAGCTGTCTAACACACTGATTTTCTTTACTTCACGAAGCTACACGCATCGTAGGACCGGATTCGAGCCACCACAGCCGTCTGATACAGCACCTCAGCAGGACGAGCCCTTACCTGAAGCCGCTGGTCATCGCCGCCTTCAGCCGCCGTTCCCTGCTGCGCTTCTCCGGCGTGGAATATCCTTTACATTATGTGTGTGTGTTTTGTGTGTGTGTTCGCCGTCGCGTCACACAGTTTTTCCACACTAAAAGAGCCGAGCGTCTTTTTCAAGATGTCTCGCACCTCCTGTGGCTCGTGTAGAGCCCCGCTCAGCGACGGGGACCACGTGCTTGTGTTTCCTGCCTGTGAGTATCACGCAGCTTCAGCTCTCGTCGATGGCGGCTGCCATCACTGTAATTTGATGCCTACGGTGACTCTGCGGACTCGCCTGGCGTTCATTTACTGAAGCTGCATCTTTTCCGCCCGCTGTAGTGCCGCGCCGTGAAAAGCGCCGTGCTTAGCAGAGCCCGGAACCTCCCTTCACCACGAGGTGCTCGCCGCTGCTGCCGCCAGCTTCTCCGCCCGCTTCGCTGGACTCTATGATCGACGGACAAGGGCCGCTGTGTGCCGCCGCGTCCGTCATGAACGAGGAAGGTGAAGCCGCGTCTGTGGAGGACGACTGCTTTTCTCTCCCGCTTCGGATGGGCGAGCTCCGAGGATCTCCCCTCCCCTGCCGCTCATGAGCGTCGACGGAGAAAGACCAGCATCGATGCGCTTACCGGCTGGATGGCTGTTTTTCTGCAGAGGAACGTACGTTACCGTCCTCACGACCCGCGCCCTTTTCTTCACGAAGAAAGCGCGGAGTCCCGGAAAGCCCCGTCTTTAGCCAGGATGCGCACTTCTGCTTCGAGGGAAGCTACAGTGTTAAAATCCCGCCGCGGCCGGATTTCACTAAAATGTCTCGCTCGCACAGTCCCAACATACGCGACCGTGCCAGTGTATTTTGCAGTCACCAAATCAGCATCAATGCTCGTTTGCCTGCACACAAACGCCGTTTTCACGACGCCCCAGGTAAATCTGAAAATGTATTTTCTGGTGTCCCGGCCACGGCCGATGGTGTGATGTGTGTATCCGTAATGCCCACGACCCAGTGCACATTCGTACACACAAGCACAGCCCTACACAATACAGGGCTTGCACACATAAAATCGACTCGTGTCGATTGTGCAATACATGTAAGTTAGTGAACGTGCCCGCTTTTCAGTGCCCACAATCACTACACACTGCATGTCCCGTGGTTTCTGTAAAAACGAAACGAATGCACGGTCAGTCGGTTCTGATAGACAGTACTCTCTGTGCTACACGGTGTCCCGGCCACAGCCGATGATGTAATGTGTGTAACTGTATGCCCACGACCCAGTGCCCATTCATACACACAAGCACAGCCCCACACAATACAGGGCTTGCACACATAAAATCGACTCAATGTCGATTGTGCATTATATGTAGTGAGCGTGCCCGCTTTCAAGTGCCCACAATCACTACAAGCTACATGTCGACATGGTTTCTACGGAGCTCGCACCGCGTGCTCTCTCTCTCTCAGCTGAGAGAGCTGAGCGCGCGCGCGGGCTGCCCGCTCGATAAGCGCGCCCCCGCATCACGCCATGTTACAGCACACGACTGCTCTCGTGTCGCCGCCATTTCGCGACCAGAGCCCGGTTTTTCAACCCGTGCAAGCACAGCCCCGTACAACACAGGGTCTGCACACATAAAATCGACTCAGGTCGATTGTACTTTACATGTAGTGAGCGTGCCCACTGTCCAGTGCCCACAACCACTACACACTGCACGTTCCGCGGTTTTTCTGTAAAAACGAAACCAACGGACGATCAGTCAGTTCACAAACACAGTATTCCCGGTGTTATAAATGTGCCCGCTACCACGCGCCCACATTTATTCACAAATATACGAGCCCTACGGGCAGCCCCGTTCAACACAGGGTTTGCACACTTAAAATCGACTCAGATCGATTGTGCTTTACATGTAGTAAGCGTGCCCACTGCCAAGTGCCCACAACCACTACACACTGCACGTTCCGCGGTTTCTGTAAAAACGAAACTAACGAACGGTCAGTCAGTACACAAACACAGTGTCCCCGGTGTTATAAATGTGCCCGCCACCAAGCGCCCACGTTTATTCACAAGCATAACGAGCCCTACGGGACTCGTCCCGCGCGCTCTCTCTCGACACAGAGAGCCGAGCGCGCGGGATGCATACTGTGTTAAACATGCCCCCCGCCTCACACGCCACGGCGTCCATGTCACAGCACACGGTTGCTCTCGTGTCGCCGCCATTTCGCGACCAGGGCCCAGATTACATTCAACCCCTAGTCACACGTGCAGATGCATGGGAAAGACTTCCCGGGGTCTCAGAATGGGTGCTAGAGACTATAAAAAGAGGCTATTCGCTACAGTTTCATCGACGCCCTCCCCGTTTCACGGAGAAAGTCGAAACCACGGTGAAAACAGAAGTAGCACATCTACTTCGAGCCGAAATAGCGAAGCTATTGAGCAAAGGGGCCATAGAGCCTTTATCTCAGAGCGAAGGGGGTCTGTACAGCAGATATTTTTTGGTACCGAAAAAAGACGGGGGTCTCAGACCCATTTTAGATCTCAGGCATCTGATCAGAATGCTCACGACCAGAAGAATCCTCGCGCAAATTCGCCGAGGAGACTGGTTTATGGCGATAGATCTGAAAGACGCGTATTTCACATACAAATTGCGTCACGTCACAGGCGATTTTTGAGATTCGCCTTCGAGGGCCGGGCATATCAGTACACAGTCCTGCCATTCGGCCTGTCTCTAGCACCTCGTACATTTACAGTGTGCATGGACGCGGCGCTGGCACCCCTGAGACTCCGAGGCGTTCGAATTCTGAACTATTTGGACGATTGGCTAATTCTGGCTCAATCGCCGTCAGAACTCGCTCACCACAAGACACTAATACTCGATCACCTCGAGTGCTTAGGTCTGAGAGTCAATTGGGAGAAAAGTTCACTGTTTCCCAGTCAAAGGATCTCCTTTTTAGGACTGGATCTGAACTCACTGTCTATGACAGCACGTCTGTCATCACAGCGCAGGCGAAATACCCTGCAAATGGCGAAATCCTTCCGCAGCGGCCACATAGTGCCACTCAGGAGATTTCAGAAAATGCTGGGCCTCATGGCCTCAGCCTCAACAGTGCTGCAGTTGGGCCTGCTGCGCATGCGCCCACTACAGTTCTGGTTGAGAGCGCGCTTACCGCGCCGAGCATGGTTACACGGTCGTTATCGCCTCAAGGTCACTCAGGAATGCATTTCAGCCCTGACACCATGGAGAGCGTCAGACTGGTACCGGTCAGGTGTAAGCCTGGGGACTTCCTCGAGCCTGAAGGTGGTGTCCACGGACGCGTCCACCTCAAGCTGGGGAGCACTGCTCGACGGCAGACCGCTCTTTGGCCAGTGGGCAGAGCGGGCCAAACTACCGCACATAAACTGCCTGGAAATGATGGCGGTGGACTTTGCGCCGAGGCGCTTCTGTCCCCGGATAAAAGGACACCACGTCCTGGTCCGCTCGGACAACATGTCGGTAGTAGCCTACATAAACCGCCAGGGTGGCGTGAGATCCCGGAACCTATTCAGGTTAGCGGAACGCATACTGGTGTGGGCCCAGCACAACCTGCGCTCGTTAAGAGCAATGCACGTGCCAGGCCACTTGAACGTAGGCCCGGACAGACTCTCACGGAACAACGTTCCTACGGGAGAGTGGTCCCTACACACACAGACAGTGCGTCTGCTGTGGAAAACGTTCGGCAGAGCGGAAATAGACCTGTTTGCAAACCAGGAAAACGCTCACTGCCCAGAATTCTTTTCGAAGAGCACGAACGCGCTGGCCAGAGTCTGGCCCCGCCGTCCGCTCTATGCTTTTCCTCCTGTCTCACACCTGCCTCAAGTGCTGGAGCGTATCAAGGAGAGCGGATGCTCAGTACTACTGGTTGCTCCATACTGGACGAATCAGACCTGGTTCCCAGCTTTGATGCGACTGAAAAGTACTGCCCCGTGGCCGATTCCAGTGAGGAGAGACCTCCTCTCACAGGCCAAGGGCTCGATTCTGCATCCTCACCCCGAGCTTTGGTCCCTACACGTATGGGCCATAAACGGGTACCCGCTAACCTCCCAAGAGGAGTGTTAGACACGATCGAACAAGCTAGGGCTCCGTCTACTAGACGACTCTACGCTTCCAAATGGTCGGTGTTCTCTGGATGGTGTTCAGATCAAGGTCTGTCACCACTTCAGTGTGGAGAACCGGAGATTCTCTCCTTCTTGCAAGAGCTATTGGATAAGGGAAGAACCCCATCCACGCTCAAAGTCTATGTGGCTGCCATATCAGCGTTCGTTAATCCAACGCTTGGCCATTCACTAGGCAGGAACGACCTGGTGGTCCGCTTCCTTAGAGGCGCCAGGAGGTTAAACCCTCCAAGGCCTCCTTCAGTCCCCGTTTGGGACCTTTCTACAGTGTTGAACGCTATGAAAGGGGCCCCTTTCGAGCCTATTCACTCAGTTGACATGAAACACCTGTCTTTCAAGACCGTGTTTCTTTTGGCTCTCGCTTCAGTGAAGCGTGTGGGAGACTTGCAAGCGCTCTCAGTGAGAGCTTCTTGTATGGAGTTCGGGCCAAACGACTCTGTAGTCGTATTGAAACCGAAGCATGGGTACGTGCCTAAGTCCCTCAACACAGCGTTCAGGGCTCAGGTCATCTCCCTGTCGGCCCTGCCGGCCTCAGAGGACGGAAATAGCTCCCTTTGCCCGGTCAGGGCATTAAAAGCTTACGTGTCCCGCTCCGCTGTTTTTCGACAGACGGAGCAGCTCTTTGTTTCATTCAGCGGGCGCTCCAAAGGGCGAGCCGCAACGAAACAGAGTCTGTCTCGATGGGTAGTGGACGCCATTGCGCTAGCCTACGCATCTAGAGGTTTGGAATGCCCTTTGGGCATCAGAGCACATTCCACGAGAGGCATGGCCTCTTCATGGGCTTGGTATAGCGGAATCTCGTTACAAGATATCTGTATGGCGGCAGGCTGGGCCTCCCCGTCTACATTTATTAGGTTCTATAACCTAGAGGTTCCTGCGTTGCAGGCTAAACTGCTCTCGGTCTAGAAGACTATGTATAAGTGTTCCTGCCCCGCGCTGCGGCCCAGGTCACTTCAATGTTTAATATGTATAAGTGTCCCTGCCCCGCGCTGCGGCCCAGGTCACTTCAATGTTTAATATGTATAAGTGTTCCTGCCCCGCGCTGCGGCCCAGGTCACTTCAATGTTTAAGCATCACTCACTGACAATGTGTCCCATGAGCATGCTATTACCCCTCATATATATCTATATTTACATATATATGCTATTATGCCTTAAGAGGCACTACTATAAAGGGATGATGCTATTTTAGCCGCTCTCCCTATACTTCTTGGGGTAGGCACTTGTATACCAGGGCGCGCGCGCCCTTAGGTGTCTGTGTCGGTCCAAGAGCACGCACGGCGGTTTACATAGGGTTCCCGTAGCGTTCTTTCGACGCAGTACGAGAGAACTCTACGTAAGAGAACGTACTCGGTTACTAACGTAACCTCGGTTCTCTCTAGGAGAGGGAACGAGTACTGCGTCTCATGGCCGTGCGTGCCCACGCTGCGTCGCTTCATTGACGAAAATCAGTGTGTTAGACAGCTATGCTCGTATTTATAGGCCTAGGCCACGCCTGTTTGGGCGGGAGGTGACGCAGAAGGGCGCGAAGCGTCCTCATTGGTCAGCGTCTCTGGCCTCGCATAGGCTGTGCTTTTCTGGCAGAGCAGCCAATGGGTGAGCTGTATTGCTCCGCCTAGGTTGTATGCTTCAGAAAAGCGTTTTACAATATTACAAAATTAAGGATTAATTTTAGGCTTCAATCTCGACAAAGAAATATCTTTCCCGTAGCGTTCTTTCGACGCAGTACTCGTTCCCTCTCCTAGAGAGAACCGAGGTTACGTTAGTAACCGAGTACGTTTTCTTAACTTGCTGGTGTTTTTCCTATTTGCATGTTTACTTTTGTTGCAGGACGTTGAAGTCTTGCCGTTTGCAGCGCGTTTTTGTATTTGGTTGTGTCGTCGAGTATATGCAGCATGTGTGTAGTCAAACTGATGAAGATGTTTTTGAAATTTGCCGGGTTTTTTTTCTGTTTGCATATTTTCTTCTGTTTCAATGTGTTGCAGGGCTCGAATTTCGGCGCGGGTATTGCGCATAATTTTAATCATTCCCGCAGGTCTCCCACTTATAATGCGGGAAATTCCCACAAACATGTATTCACTTTAGCATGTGGGTTGTATTAGTAAATTAATCCACACAGATTATAAAATCAAATCAGTCATTTTAAAACTGTCTGCGAGACGTAATTTCACAAACAACGTGAGTGATTCAGAGTTGCTGCGTCTTCTATCTCTCGTCTCTCAAAATGGACTAAAATACTACCCAGTGTTATTTTACATTTGATTACTTTATTCAGTCTCTGTAGAATTTCTGAATACTAGTGTTAGACCTAAGCAAAAGCTTGTCTCTTTATTGGTATATTTATTCTATTGTATTTATATTTGTGCTACTTTTTTCAGTTTAATTCAAAGATTGAAATCAAGCTTCCTTGTGTTGTGTAAATTCTTAAGAACAAAATTACCCCATTGTAAAAATGCAATGAGTGAGCATACATTTAGGCGAGATAAATGTAATTAAAATAAAAAGTCTAAACTCCCCCCACAAATGAAAAATTCACCCCCACCCACCAAATTCAGGCCCTGTGTTGAGATCTCTCAGCCACCGTATTTTGGTTTATTTAAGCATGCCACATATACTTTTTTTTGCATAGTTTGAACTTTTTATTATTCTTGTATTGTGACTATTTGTTGCTTTTGTTTTGCATTTAATATTGGTTTATCTTGTCTTTTTACCATTGTTTTTATTTTTCCTTTTATCTGGCTGAGATTTTCTTCCCCTCTCAATAAAATGCTGTACTTTGCATTTGTGTAGTGTAATTTTTTTATTAGTCCTTGCACAATATATAAGTATTGCAATACACAGGGATCATTTCTGGTTCAGTTTTTCGGGACTCTGGTATAATATTGGACCTATTATGGCTGTTTTCTGGAGCTTCTATAAGTTGTGGCTGAGTTCTGGTAAAGGAGGTGGCAGTTTGGCTGTTGTCTGGCTGACATCTGGGTATTACGGTGTTGTTTTGGGTCAGTTCTGGATAATATGTGGGTACATTGTAAAGCTCTGGGCGAGTTTTGGTCTTCTTCCGGCATTGATCTGGTTGACTTTTGACAAACAGCACTTGGGCCAATCTTGGACCGTAATTCCATGCAGTATGTGGGCCAAAATCTCAGCCGAAATTTAGCCAGATCCGGCCCAAAGCCAATTTGCTATCTGGGTATAAATACACAGCAGACCTACCTCTGTTCATTGACAGTTTATCAGCATCCCTCCTCCACCCCATCTCCTCACTTCTTGTTCCATCTACTCTTACCACAACCGGGGGGAGTTCTCTGGGGTCGGGCCGAACTCCGAGCTCGGAGCCCTCCACGCCAAATACGCATAACCTTTATTGTATTAATTTTATCTACGTAGATGTGAACTCGTGAAATAATTAATATTCTTACAAAGCTATTATTATCAGAGCATGTGAGCAGATCGTAGCGGGGATCAGTAAATGAGAGGGTAGCGTCATTTTTACAGCGTTGCCAAGCAAGGGTATACCATGTTACAGTAGGGCTATTGCAAACAGAAACAAGTAGACGGCTACATAGAAATTTCAAGTACAATAATGTCATTATTTGAGCGGTTTTTGTTTTTTTCAATGACCTTGAGCGGTATATGAGTGGAGCGTTCGCATGGGTGGTGGAATATTGAGCGCAGAGTCACACTGGGACGCACAGTGATTTAAAATGCCTATTCTGCACCAACACTTCGATTAAGGTTAATGATTAATCGATTAATTAATCGCTAATTTAAACAACGATCGAATGGGAATTCATGTAAATTGACATGCAACTATTCACATGACTGAAATATTATTCGGTTCAGCATACAAACCCTTATTTGGATTCAGAAGTGTTGAAATATTGAGTCATAGATAGCCTAACTTTCATAGTGCATTTATTGTGTGTGTTTTTCTCCATTGTGGAACTTGGAGTCTGGTCACAATGAACTGCCATTAAGCTACCAATACAAAATGATTTTTCAAAAATTCCTATGGGTTTGGTACAACATGAGGGTGGGTACATTTGAATAGAATTCTCATTATGGAGTGAATTATTACTTTAAAAGCTTTAAAAGTTACTTGCAGAATGAAACATATACACGCACAGAGCCTGACGTGAATGCGAGAGACAGATGGAGAAAAGAGCAACAATGTTCTGTATCATTCCAATGCTTTGTACATCATCAAGGCGTAGCTCACTAGATCATTCACTACATATCAAGCAAAACAGTTATACATTATCTGTGGCCTAGAGAGACAGAGACAAAGAAAGAGAAAGAGTGAAAACAAAAGAGTGAAACAGAGCCATAGCGTCTGAACTTTAGGGGGGTGGACAGTTAAAATGCTCCAAAATCAAAAGTCTCTTTGAAACAAAAGCCACACAACAACAATCATTTCCAGACCTTCTTCTGATCAAATGCACTAACCCACAGTACATGTGGGAGAGACTCTAATTGACTCTTATGGCAAAGTCAATCTGAACCACACCATGCTGATGTCATGCGGGGGTTTTCCAAAAGAACAACACAAAAGAGGTCCAAAAGCCTCACAGTGAAAAACTTGTACCAATACAACCCCAACAAATCAAAACGCATGACAAGTTTCAAAGCTTGTGGGTGTTTTACAAATTGAGGTGTTAGACTCACTGCACGCAACAAAACAAGCAAGAATCCAATGGGTTCAAACCGAACACACAGTGTTTTTTATGGTACATTAAATTAAGGAATTGAATTGGACTGATGGTAACTAATTGAAAAGATTTTTTTTTTTTAAATTCTTTAACATTTAAAACATTAGGCCAAATTTCACACTGTATTTCAGTGGGCATCATACTTGCTGTCTTTGTAAATGGTTACAGAGAAAAACTGGGCATCATACTCTAAACGACTGAGTATCATACACTAGACTTTCAAATCGTTCCGAACACAAACACACACAACAGATTCGCAGGAGAAGACCGTAGTAGCTCGCAGCTGTTGACGTTCAGGTGGCAGGCCATTTGTCCACTTATCCCAGACAAGTGTTAATGTAGAGCCCTGGATAATGATGAATATTAACATTAAAATGAATGAATCAAGATTTCTATCACTGTTTTCCGTGTAGTATTTCTCTACAAATTGACCTCAACAAACTACCTGAAAATCAGAAAATCAGAAATTTAAGTAGGCAAATCAAAGGTAAAATAACACTGGATAGTCTTCATTGTAAAAAAAAAAAGTAATGTTTACAATTATGTTACAAAAGTTATTCAGTCATTTGTTCTTTGATTAACATGACAGACAGCAGCAGGTTTATTAGGCTACTGTCACTTTAACCTTTTGAGCGTAAGGTCCCATATGTGACCTTGGATTACAAAACCAGTCACATGCGCACGGGTGTATTTGTGGCAATAGCCAACATTGTATGGTTCAAAATGATAGATTTTTCTTTTATGCCAAAAATCATTAGGATATTAAGTAAAGATCATGTTCCATGAAGATATGTAGTAAATTTCCTACCGTAAATATATAAAACGTTTATTTTTGTGAGTGAATGCAGCACAATCGCAAACATAAATGAACAACTTTTTTCTGCATTTTTTCTGCACCCTCAGATTCCAGATTTTCAAATAGTTGTATTTCGGACAAATATTGTCCTATCCTAACAAACCATACATCAATGGAAAGCTTATTTATTCAGACTTCATGTGATGTATAAATCTCAATTGTAAAAAAAATGACCCATTTGACTGGTTTTGTGGTCCTGGTTCACATATGTAAAAAAAAAAAACTGTGCCCCTGAGAGTACGGTCCCACATATGGGAATTAGAATGTTCAGTAACGTCACATAACTGCAAGATTCATAGCTAGAGACGGACGCGCTCAACGCTTGTCATATATCACAACTATGCAGTGTTTTCAACAACATAATGTTTATTTTAGGTTTCAGACATTTAAATACACATAAGCACTAGTAAAACAGTACATTTGGAGTCTGTAAAATTCACACTGATGTCTATGGAAGCAGCAATAACAATCTATTCAAATATAACTTGCCGACGTGTTTTATTCATATCAGACTCACATAGTGGAAGTAACAATAAAGTTTACTCTATTCTTCTGTCAGTTCACCGGCCGCTTACTTGCATGTATTTTGGGAGAAACTGATGAATTCACTTCCTGTAAATCCGCAGTCACAAACAAACATGGCGGCGCCCAACTCACGTTATAGATGAAGATCCTCCTTTATAAAGGTTTTTATAGGACAAAACACACTCACTTACACGTATTTGAATATCTGAATATCAGATAGTTGATGACATGGTAAGCAAATGTGAATATTTTGAATAAAAAAGGAAAAATCGGAAGAAAAGCGTTACATCTGTCATACAGTGTTATTGTGGCTGCGGTGTGTCATGTGAGAAGAATGATGCGTCCCTATGGAAACAATAAGGAGAAACGTCCTTCAAGTTCAACTTCAAAAAATCACTCAAGGGGGTCAGTTAGAATATTTAAACTTACGCGTGAAAGGGTTAAGAGCATATGCATTTGGTCCAACTGTTACACAACATGCACTCTCTCAACTATTTACTTTCCAAATCTGGCTGTATTTACCTGAATACTCGGCAAGATGGACATTTTGACATAATTGTGTGTGTATTTGACCGTTTAAGCAAAACAAGCCACAAAAAAAGAAGTTAATTTGGTACTTGCGTTGCGATCTGTTTGAGAGTCCGCTTTATGAGAGCGCCACTTAGACTAGTGGTGCACGCTTTTGGTGTGAGCGCGAAATCTGCGGGAATAACAAAAATTAAAATACTACTTTTGCAATGGAGAAGTTGTTTTCTGTGAATGTGCAAGACTTCCGATTGTTGGATTGATTAGCTACTATAGATAAATAAGTAGAAAAACAAAGTGCAGTAAACAACAGTAAAACTATTTGCACTACAAACCAGTGGGTCTATTATTAATCTAATTTTTAAAAAATGTGTTAAAACAAATCCAGGAGTCACCATGAAAACTTATTACTAAAACGTCAGATCGCCATTTACTGGACTGTTGTGCAGTTTGTTAATGTTTTTTCTCCTTCTTTATCGGAACTTGGTGATTTTGTATTTGTTTTTTAGGTTTAGCCATTTTGTTTTTTAGGTTTATTTTGTGCATATAAGCATGTTTATCATAGAAATTGTATTAGGCTATTTAAAAATGTGCCTTGGTGAACACAGAATATGGAGAGTAAAGCAAGCTAAATATGAAAACCATCGACCTGTATTCCCCAGTAGGATAAAATTCTGAAGTAAAAGTCACCATCGACCATGTGATATTTCAATATATCACAGGAAATAAAAATGATGAGGGTGATAATTCCACACACAATAGAAACCTCTCAGTCATGCTTCTCCTGACAGATGTTTTAATGGTTTATTTGCTGACATTTGAGAGCATTTATGTTGTTGTGATTTGCAGTTTATAACTGCAGGGGAAGATAAATTAATAACTCGATTGGAGTCTGAGTCACCAAGCCAAACCTTGATTGGTGACATTTCAAAAGCATTTTCAGTTATAAGCTATCAAAAGAGGTTAGGAGAGAGGGAGAACTACAGAAAGAAAATTAGAGTGTAAAATAACAATAAAAAAATTCCAAGCTCGCAAGTAATTTTTGTCTATTGTCATTTTTAAATACAGTTGCAGGATGAATAAGATTCCTGCAATGTGAGAAAATGCAACTAGGCCTATATAATTTAGTGTCACAAAATGTCTTAAAGAAGCATGAAAATTGAATAATAAAATTTAATTGAAAATAAATAATAATAATGTCACGGGTATGGTGCGGATGAAGACAGGCAAAGGCACAAAGCTCCAATTCAAACTTTTACTAATAATAAATTCACACAAAACTGGTACAGACAGACGGGTAACACTCCCAATACAATGTAACATAAACAAGGACCGACCAGGACAGACTGAACAGGGGTCCGTTCTTCGTACGTTGCTTAAAACATCCGAGATCAAACGAGACATCCAAGATGATATAATCGGCCTAATCATGATCTGGCTAATTGGGTTCTTCGAACACACCTGCCAGTTATGATTAGTATAGCTGGATTGAGTTATCTGAGATAATTGCGCGTGCATGCGCTGGTTTAAAAGGGGATATGTATCGATAGTAGAAACATTGATCAGCAACGCTGCTATTGGCTGCTCACCGTGGCCAAAGAGCACGCACAGTTTTTCTCCGTAGCAGAGCAAAAGCTAGTAGTCGAAGTTTATGCGGAATTTTAATGTTTAATGAAAACGCCAGGGAACACATCAAAGTCTGTAAAAGCCAGGAGATGGGGCTGGCAAAAAGTAGCAAACAAATTAAACTCAATAGTGGGGACCATGTTAAATGTTTCCATCACTTGTTACAGTATATACATTTTTGTATTTTAATTTAATTTCATAATTACTTTGTTCATTGTAATGTCAGAGCCTGAACCACTAGAACATTGGAACAAGTAAAAGTGAAAATGGTAATCTTTACTAAGCTACTTATACTGTTCTTGGTCTCTTTTAAAAATAAAAGCCAAATCGCCAACAATCAAATCCAGCTAAGTGAGTTAGCGACGTACGAAGAACGGACCCCAGAAGCAAACTAAATACAGATACAAACGAACACTAACAAGGTGAAGACAGGTGACACAGATGATGAGGACGATGAACAGGTGGATGATTGAGGAAGTGAGTTCAGGTGTGGAGACAAGAAGGATTCTGGGAAGTGTAGTGCAGACTAAAGGCCATTGCACACCGAGTCCGAAATTTTCGTATGCGTTTTTTCGTATTCGTGATTCGGTGGCTCTGAATTGTCAAAGCACCATTCAAACACCATGCAAACTGCTTGTTACGGATGTGAAAAACGCAGAAAATCGAACCCGTTTCGATTTTTTTTATGACGGGCGAAACTTTCGGAGGCAGTGTGCAAGCATGATTGACATAACGTGAGGTCGTATTTATTTTTTAACGTGCGAAAAGTTCGGATGCGAATTTCGGATTCAGTGTGCAATGGCCTTAAGACAGACAGGTGCAGACGAAGACTGTGACAAATATAAGTCAATATAATTTTAAGGACTATTTTAACTGTAATATTACAGGTCAATACAAGTAAATTTGTCAGTAATTGATTGATTACATATGGAAGGATGTGGAAAATGATTGTTGTGATTATTAACATTAGGCTATGCTATAAATGCTGTCAATTCAGCTTAACATCTAGCCTACTGAAGCCGGAATATTGCTTTAGTTAAAGGGTAACTGTCGCCAAAATTGCACCTAGGCTCTTTTTGTTAATCTACCCGAGTCAAACATTCGTGTAAAAGCATAATTAGAATGGAAACTCCACTTTTAAGTTTGACCGTATTTTCGTTTTCGGTCAAAATGCCTTTTGAATGGGAGTGCATGGGGCACTCCAATGATAGCATCAAAATTGCTATTTTTAAAACACTAAGAAGGCTCGACACAACATGAAACTGTGCTTGAAGTATCACCAGGGGCTCTACACATGAACTTGAGCATTGAGAACATTGTTTGTGTACACAGAGTTTACTAAAAAGAACGATTTTGAACAACTCGCTGTTTCCGTCCGCTAGCATTTTGTCAGTCAAAAGTATTCGATCTACGAATGCAACGTATAGAACTGACTCCATATGAGGAAATGTCATGAACTTGTAATTCCAATGAAAAGCATGATAACCACTGTAGCTTATTGCAATTATATGGAAACAAGCTTTAGGAGCTTTCCATCTTTACTCTCCTCATGTTACGTTGCATTCGGAGATCGACTACTTTTGACTGACAAAATTCCAGCCACAGGAAACTGATAAAGTGAGTCGTACAAAACCTTTCTTTTTAGCAAACTCTGTGTACACACAAACAATGTTGTCAATGCTCAAGTTCATGTGTGGAGCCCCTGGTGATACTTCGAGCACAGTTTCATGTTGTGTCGAGCCTCCTTAGTGTTTTAAAAATAGCGATTTTGATGCTATTGCCCCTAGAACTCCCATTGAAAAGGCATTTTGACCGAAAACGAAAATACGGTTAAACTTAAAAGTGGCGTTTCCATTCTAAATATGCTTTTACACGAATGTTTGACTCTGGTAGATTAACAAAAAGAGCCTAGGTTAAATTGTGGCGAGAGTTATCCTTTAAGATGACAAAATTGCTACAGGGAAACTCGAGGCATTGAATTGTTCAAGAAGGCAGTGAGTTGTATAAATCTGAGGAAATGCACACTTGTTGCACACATTGCTATACCATGTTGTATGTCACTTAGTTGTCTGACAGAAATCCAACTGCTCATTCACAAACATGGCCCTTCTTTTTAGAGCACTGCTTAGTGGAGCAGGTTTGTTTGTATGGAGAACAGTAATGTTCCTTAATGAACCGCTACAAAGACAATGCATTAATTTAGCATGCCTGAGTGGAAGAGAAAGAGGAACGGAAACAAGAAGAGCGTGGGGGATGGGCACCATTGATGAATGTAGGAGAGACATATCAATGGGTATAGAAACACATGTAACCTACATTGAAACTGAATTATGTGCCACAGGGTTGAGTGTGAATCTTAAGTCACTGTCTGCAACAATAACATATTGTTAGGTGCTAATGATTGTAGTTTAACAGCAGAGAGCTACAATAAGCATAAAGTTATGGTGTGTGTGTGTGTGTGTGTGTGTGTGTGTGTGTGTGTGTGTGTGTGTGTGTGTGTGTGTGTGTGTGTGTGTGTGTGTGTGTGTGTGTGTGTGTGTGTGTGTGTGTGTGTGTGTGTGTGTGTGTGTGCCGCACATATAGCAGGGCAGCTGGATTTAGTTTCTGATTTTAATGAGCTTCACAGTGTGATACTAAGACTGCAGGCTTTATTAAGTATTTCTAATGAGGTCCACCCATTCCACAAACCCGTACAAAAAAAAAACTATACTTATTTACACTGACAGTAACACTAAAGCAAAAAAAGAAAAGAAAAAGCAAATTGAATTATGAAAACCCATGCATAATGTTTCTCATGGCACATTCCAGAGTTACATATAATTTCACAGTGAAAGAACAAAGTTACAACTTTACTGAGGAATTGTGAAAACTCAAAGTGAAATGTAAATAAAGACTTGCTGACATTGTCAACAGGGTCAGCAAGCAGGTCATAGGGACATTTCTCTGAAATGGCACACAAACACCAAGAGACAGTTTAGTCAAAACTGCTGACACTTAATGATTTGGGGACAGTGAAAGTTACTTTATTGGAGAAAGAAAAACATGACAGCGAGTTACTGAGGGCTTTGATTGTGTATCGTGGAATGTTAAAGTACAAGTTGTAACCAATTTAAAGGGATCACCAAAAACATGAAAATTCTGTCATCTTTTACTCATCATGTAAACTTGTGTTATCTTTTTTTCTTGTGTTACGACAAAATTAGAATTTTTAAACAATGTTGTAAGCCTATTACTCCATTAAATGCTAATGAATAGTGACCGGAGCTTTCTATCTTAAAAAAAAGGATAAAATTAAGATAAATGTATCATAAAAATTCATGGCTAGATTTGTTTGAGGAACTATCCAAATTTACTTCATTTTTTTCTCTAGTGAGATTCTATAACTGATTTAAATGCAGTGTCAGTGAATTGATTTGAACTGAGTTAGTGAATTGAACTTGAACTGAATCCGCGCAATTCGAGAATGAGTGATTCGGAACGGTTTTGTGAACCAGATCAAATGTTTCATTGAATGATTCAACTGAAAACAACAACTTGTTCATGAACAAGGAATGATAAACACAGCAGCTGTAAATGTGTTGAGTGTATGTGAAAAAATATAAACCGAGAAAACCACATCATTGAGAAATCATTATCTACCTCAGTTTGTTCAGTTTTCTGAAACCCTTAATAGCCCCACAAACGTCTAAAGACTACAACATACTCTAAGACGGATATATTGGACATTAAACAAGAAGTATTTTTGTATAGTCACACTCAAGGTATTTGTAGATCCTGGCAAATGAGACTAAAGTGTCAAAGCAATGTTTGCATCTTTTACAGAGAGAAAAGGAGGAAGGAAATCAGTCTGTTTTCATTTCAATGTGCTGTCCATCTCATCAGATATTTGAGGCTAAAACCTCCGGAATTTATTTTGCAGTTTCCCTTCCCACAGGAATGTTAAATAGATACACAGCTCACCGTCCGACCTCTCCAAAGGACAAAGATTGTTATCAGAATGTGAGTGGAGAAGAAAGAGAGAATGACCCAAAATAATCTACTACAGCCATCTGATCACAAACTACGTTATCGCAAATACATCAGCTTCAAATTAACAAAGAAGAAGAGAAAAACAAATAATCAAGATAAAAATGCCACTCATGCCATATATATGTGTGTGTGTGTGTGTGTGTGTGTGTGTGTGTGTGTGTGTGTGTGTGTGTGTGTGTGTGTGTGTGTGTGTGTGTGTGTGTGTGTGTGTGTGTGTGTGTGTGTGTGTGTGTGTGTGTGTGTGTGTGTGTGTGTGTGTGTGTGTGTGGTTGGACTCTCCTTAAAAAAAAAAAGATTCACAAATGGTCCTCACAAATAAAGGGGAAAATTTTGACAACAGACTTCTAAAGTGGACCTGCATTTGTGAGGCTCATAAATCTGGCAAATCATGCCAAATCTAATAATTTCAACAGCTTTCTCTGAGGGTTGTTTATAGGGCATTGTAAACAATTTTTCAGTATGAAATCCATGACATCTGTGAGAGGTATAAAATGCGTGTGTGTGTGTCATCACTCTGTCCCTGATTGTAGTTGACAGTGCCGATTGCGGCAGACATCAGTATAGCCTGAAGTCAGCACCAGCTCCTTCAGAGCTCGGAGAGGGGACAGGGAGAGCACTGACCCAGCCAGGAGGCTTTGATCTGGGCTAGCACTCCATCGCTAACCTCTACAGCCCTGGAGCAAGGTGACACCCAGAAACTCTGAGAAAACACTGTGAAATGAGAGAAGGACATGTCAGAATTGGCACATAGAGAACAATCAAAGTTAAGACAAAACAGTGTCGATGGAAGAGTAACCAATGTCAAACATGCACAAACACAGACCCTGGCCGCTTTCCTT
Organism: Phoxinus phoxinus; assembly: GCF_949152265.1. Lineage (NCBI taxonomy): Eukaryota > Metazoa > Chordata > Actinopteri > Cypriniformes > Leuciscidae > Phoxinus > Phoxinus phoxinus. The sequence goes on along the minus strand of NC_136881.1, from coordinate 16,234,265 downwards.
TGGACCAGATGTGTTAGCATTTTTCTATATCTCGGAGCATTGGAGATATAAACATAGCAAAATACAGTATCTGCAATAGCATTGTCCTGTTGTACTGTATGGGAGGAAGTACTTGCTTAAATAAGGCTCTAGATTTGAGTACATCCTTGTTCGTGCCCAAAACACAAATTATAATGTGCTCCAAATAAACAAATAAAAAAACAAACAAACAACTATTGGGAGGAAAGCCGATCTAGATATAGTGTCTGGCAAATGAAAATATTATTAGGTTGCCATTAAAGATACCACATTCACATCATCTCTAGCCAGTGGACATTGCATAACATGCACCAGATGATGATCTTTGACCACCTGTAGGCCAAAGAGAATTCACACACATTTGGGACATAAATCCATGTTTCACTAACACACATTCACGCTCACCTTAACATACATTATTTACGCCCTGATTCATTTTGTATGGCAATAGTAGCTCTAAGCGCTATAAGACCAGGTCAGATCTGTACAACTAGATCAGAGAAGCCTGTTCACACATGTTGACGTAATGGATGATGTCAGATTTCATTGAAAATGACATTGTTGAGTTTTATGACAGTTGATGTCAACTGAACAAAAGCCTGTAAGTTTTTATCTTCTTTTACTACTTTTTCTCTTGGTTCAATCAGAACTTATGGAGTTAGTTTTCTATCTATCAATCACCTTATTCTGTCATTTCAATCTTTTCATGTCCTGTATTTGGACCCTGGAGTATCTATATAATAATAATATTTTTTGTACAATGAAACTTGATCACATTCATATCACTTTTTATGTTGTCAATATGTTAAAAATGTGTAGTTCAGTGTCTATCCAAACATACAAATAATGAATGTGCTATAAACACTTTACATATGAATGTCTACTCATATGAACATGTTTAATAGCCATTACATCTAGCAAATTATTATAAGTTATATGCACAAGTGAACAGGTGGTAATGTCTTATTTTGCTTAGGGCTGGATATTTGAGTTACCCTAACTCCAAAATACCAATGTAACCCCTGTTTGTGTTTACTATATGGAAAGGGAAAGCCATTGCCATTTCCCGTGTATAGTCTTGCTTGTGGGTTCACATATTTGTACACTTAGTTTGTGATGAAAAGAATGACAATAAATCTTGACTTGACCTAACTTGACTTGTGCAACATATGAACACAGACATAAACCTCAACACATACTGACATACAGCTCCAGTTCCTCATGTGGAAGCTGCTGGTCACACAGTCCTTTGCTATAAATGACAGAGCCTAAAGGTGTTCCACACATTTCTGTTCACCTCAAGACACATCCCGTCTGTGTGCATCACTTCTGCCTTGCTACAATACACATACATACATCTTCAAAGTTCTTCTGTCATTTCAAATCTTTAATTTTTGTGGCAGGTGTTTACTAAAAAGAGAGACAAATAAAAATAAGGCATCAATGCTGGAGGAATAAAAAAACAAATATCACTTTGTGTTATGGTAACCACTGGCAACCATTCCCACCTCTAGGTTGTTTGTTTTGAGTTTAAGGATTCCAACCAGCTGTTAATGACAGTAATAATTAGCCCTCAATCCATGTGTGTGTTTGGTTTGTAAATGTCGACATCTCACTGGTTTTCACACATTAACAGACAGACGTGGGGCCTGGTAAATTCTACTTGACAGAAAAGTCACAAACCATCAGTGTCTTCACAATGCACACACACACACACATTAGCACACAGTCTCACTGTAATGATTGATTCCACTGGAGGCAAGATGTAGAGAACCCAAATGCAATCTTTAATTATAAAACAAGATCAAACATAAAACAAAGGCTGGAAACTCAAAACAAAGACAAGAACCTCGACATGAAACATTCAATACTAGACAGACACAGGGCAAACATGAGGGCTTAAATACACAGACTAATTACAAGATAAGGAACACCTGTGAACAATGATCCGACAATTAACAAGTGAGAAGACACATGGGAATATGCACAGATATAAAGTAACATATCACACACTTCACTTCAAATTAACACAATACCTTCCTTTTCACATCACTTTGCCACAGTTTGAAGCTGTCTACACTGTATTCTGCTGTTGCAAATCCATTTGTTCTTCATGTCAAAAGTTGTGAGAGCACATGAAGTATGTCAGAAATAGAACGGGTCATCAGTTTACTGTTGGAGATTTGTGGTGCCGCATCCAGTGTAGACAGCATCACTGATTATAATGGGTTAATTAATGGGTTAATGGGTTAATAATTATTTGTTTTTGTCGCGTTACTCACGTCTGGTGTGGATGCAGTGAAACAAAGATGCTGCTTCTCGTCTGCTGTGCATCATAGTCAATTTGAAGTAAGCTTAAGATACACCTTCGGGTTTAGGCTTCATGAACAACCTCGATTAAGTTAACAGACACTTAATCAGATAAGAGAGTTCCAAATTTAGCAAATGTATACATCTGTGCTACTGTAATAATACACACAGTGTAAGTTTACCAAATTTGGGGTAATGTGAAGTAACCCTTTTGGACCACACTATCTGCCACATTGAAGAACGTCTAGGTCACATACAGTATGTCACTCCGGCTCCCTGAGAGGGAATGAGATGTTGCGTCAAATGATGCTATGGGGACACATCCTGTGGATCCCGGTGTCTGAGGCACATTTGAAACTAGACATTGGCTGACACAGTGCGATGACGTCACAAGCTATAAGGAGGCACCTGTAAATACGTCATTAGGTTCGTATTGTCTAAAGGAAGGTGTGCAGGCATGCCCAAAGCATGACAATGTGATGCAGTGTATTGTTCCCTCTCAAGGAACCAGGGTTACATACGTAACCTAGACGTTCCCTTTCAAGGGAACTCCACGCTGTGTCGATCCAACTGCTCAACCAGGATATAATTCAGAATATGAAATTGCTGTAGCAACTCAGCCAGTTTTAATGAATTAACTCTTTGAAATATTAATAATCAATAATAACTGGTTATAATTGATTATGACTATTTGGATCAGTTTATATAATTAACTTAATGAAATTAATATTACAATAAACCTGTTACAAACCCACCTGTTCGCTAAACACTCAGCGTTAATTGTTTATTAATTCTAGGAAATATTCATTTCCTGAATATTCCTCTGTGGTTGATTTATGAATCCTTGTTCTAAGCGTGCTCATTTGCAGGGGCAGCTGGATTGGTTCCTGATGAAGAAACTAAGAAAGATTATTGTAATACTAATATGTTGTGCAGCTATCGACATATCATGTACACAATAATTTCGATCTTCAAAGTACCAATTTATAGAGACCAAACCTGGTATAGGTGAGGTTACATTGACCGTTGGTTCTATCATAAAATACAAAGTATCAAAAATAAGAATAATAGAATTAAAAGACACTACACAAGACAGTAAATCATTCACACAGTTTCTGGGATGCATGTTCATTTATAGATCAGGTCGTCTATGATTAATGCAGCAAAGTCTATATTAAAGATTGTTTCTGTCTCCCCCATTGTCTCTGTCTTGAGCACGTGACCACCTTTTTTAACAGCCATAAAACCAACTTATCTGATCGTGGTCATCATGGTAACCAAGACCTTCTTGCACTCAATGGGGGATGGGACCACAGATCCCAGAGTGAGTTTTAAAGATTGTTTGGTACATATACCAAATAATTGTGTCTGATTTGTCTCAGTCATTACACAGTTGTACTAGGCCGGAGCAATGGGAAAGAGCATGACCTTACTTAACATCCAGTTCTGGAGACTGAAACCAAAATCCATTATACCTACTAGCAGCTTGGCTTGTAGTAAAATTTATATAAATGGGACATAAAATTAACCCATTAAGGTCAAACCGCGTTTGCACCATCATTCCAGCCAAAGAGTGGCAACAAAAAGAAATTACACCTAAGTGTTCATCAAAAAAGCAGTCCTCAGATCTGATTGCGGCTTCCTTCCAGCTCGTTAAATTCCCTTCAACCCAAGGCATCATCCCATACCCGGCCCCTCTACATTCGAATAACTTGATGCAGTATTTACCACCCAAGCAGAATATGGGTGTCTCCACGAGACTGCCACCTCAGTGTGCAGATCAGGGAGAATAGTAAGGCTCACCAGAGCTGGACACTTATGACCTCACAGGTAGCGGCCATCTGTGATCTCACGCTTTGAGCTGAACCAGTTTAAACTGCACTTTTCCACTGCAGACAATCCAGAGACAATTGCAGAGGGTTCTAGGCCGGAAAGAACGGTTCAAATCCGGCCCTAAAAACTAGCTGGTCTCGAACGTAGCTGGTGCTGTCTCGTTAAACAATGTAATAATGTTACACTATATTGCTCTTTACACCTAAATATATAAAACTATGCATACACGAAAGACCCAGCATGCAAGAGATCAAGGAAAGCAACAGTTTTAGTTTATCTCCGAAAAGGAAAGATGGGTCTAAGGGCCCCCTGTAGTAGCCAATTTATAAAACTCTAGTTAATTCTTTGAAAAGGTCTGTCATCATCTGATTTCAGATGTTGTTACTCAGTTTAATATTTCATGAAACTCAAAAAGTATTTATGGTGCTAGTAACACCAAGGTACTGGGTTTGATTCCCAGGGAAAGCAGGAACTGATAAAACATATAAATGTGTACTTTGAATGCAATGTAATTCGACTTAGATCAAAGGTTCTGCCAAATGTAGTGATATTTTGTAATCTGTGCAATTAAATTACATTTGAAGTGTGTATTAAGTGTCCAAATACTTTTTAGGGAAATAGAGAAATATATTTGTATATATTTCAGTTCTATTTACCACTGTAATATGCATCAGTTCCCTTTCGAAAGGGAACTCGCACTGCGTCGAATGATGCTTTGGGGAACGCCTCATGCGTGACAGGTGTCTGAAATCACAATCAAATCACACCAATCACATTGACCGCCGACAGCCCGTGAATCATTAACGTGAATCATTAACATGAATGATTAACGTGCAACCTGGAAGTATATAAGAGCGCCTTGCAAACATGACAATCTTCCTTTTCGTCTTCAGGGAATGTTCTGTCTGTAAAGCGCAAGGAAAAATACGGTAAGAGAAAATGAAATGCACAGAGAAGAAGCAAAGCTTCCAGAAGTGTGCAGATCCGTACCCAAGATATCTTGCGCCGGGTGACACTCACGAGCTGTGCGTTTTTTGTCTGGGTGACGAGCACGCACAGGCGGTTCTCGAGGGAGCTGCCTGTGCAAACTGTGAGCGTTTTCCCTTGAGAACTCTCTACTCTCGTCTAGCCCTCTTCTTGAGCGAAGAGGGCTCAGCATCTGGACCTCGTGGTTCGGGTCCCGCTCGTGCTGAGGCAGAGCGACGACGTGCATCATGGGGTTCTCAGATGGAGCTCGCCGATCACCTTGAGAGGGAGATAGTTCTCTCAGAGGGTTCGGCGGCTGACAAGGGTGAGCTGCAAGTGGAGGATTTCTCTCCTCCTTCTAGCCCAGCAGCGAGTGCTCTTCAGGATGAGCAAGAGATGGCTGATGAGGTTGATGATATTCCTGAACCCTCTCAGCCACTCTGCCCTGTGTATGCAGAGCTGGTGGATGTTATGGATTGCGCTGCGGGAAGACTGCGGTTGCCTTGGCAGCGTGAGAGGTCGCTCGCGGAAGGCTTGACGATCGGTTTCTCCCTGACCATAAACCACCAGCTCAGGTGAGCCTTCCATTCCTTCCTTATCTTCACATGGAGATCGAGAGGGCATGGAAGAACCCATATTCTGCCCGTATCCATCAACATCAGCGTTTAGCTGATGTTAAGGGGATAAAAGAACATGGGTATGTCCCTATTTGATAGCCTCCTCCCATGGGAGTCATTAGGCCAAGGCCCGCCCCCATTTCTGCGTTCTGGGGCAAAAAGAGTAATGCAGGTTGGTGTAGAGGTTGATTGAAGACCTAGGCCTTTAATAAAGCCTCCCCAGTGCAATGGGTCTTTTTGGGCAGGGTCAGGCTGTCTTTTCGCTCTATGAGACTGTCTTTGGTTTGTCCGACCCCGCCATGCGGAGCTGGCATATGGATTTGGGCCACCAGAATAGGCTCCACTTAGCTTGCTGAGCCTCCGCTCAAGCGATGGGTTAAAGGTGGTGGACTTGATGGAGTGCAGAAAAATTTCTGTCACCTCTAGAGCCACTGGCAGGCCCGCACCCTGTTGAACTCTCAGGGGTACGTGGAAAATACTCCCCTGTTGTCACAGGATAGTTTCGAGTACTCCACTCTCTGCTCTCTCACTACAGCATTTCACCTCACACCACCATGGCTCAGGTCGAGAGGGAATTTCTACCTTTACTTCGTCTTGGTCTATGAAATACTCTCCCTTGAAGCCAAAGCATTGCCATGAGCTGAGGTCCATGCATATAGTGGGTAGGCCCCTGAATTTGGGCTGTATGTTGTACTCCCCTTGCTTTAAGGGTTTTTGTGCTTTGCCAATTGGGCGCTGTAGGCCAGCTTACCCCATGTGGTTGGCCTTAGTAGTTTGGGCAGTATACTCACTGATGGGTAGTTGGCCTTAACAGGCTTCCTCGGATCCGTGGATTGAGTAAAGAAACTCCCCTCGCTGGCAAGGGTTGTAAGCACTATGCTGAGTCATACTCTCCGGGATACGCCATCTCTGAGTTCCGGGCTGAGTGGTTCACTGCCAGCTTCGCAGTCCCTCGGGTTGGATGCCTTACCTAAAGGCAAGTGTCCAGAGGCTCAGGACAGACAGGAAGTGGCCAGACTGAAGTGTCTAAGTAATTGACACCAGGTCAGGCTGTCCTGGTGGCATTTCGGGTGGTACCTCCCCCGAATAGTGACTGGCTGGGGTTCCTTCGGATTCCCTAGCCACATTCCCTAGAAGGGACCCCTTCTAATATGAAATTATGGTCCTAGGCCCGTGAGCAAGCCCAGGTAGGCCTTTCATTAAACAGAGTTTATTAAGGTTTCCTGTAAAGCGTATAGCTTGGGCTATGACCGTAGGGAATGCTGTCATTTGCTGGTTCTGACATTGTCACTGCCAGTGGGCATGCACTCCCCTTAGCATGGCGTCGTGGGTATATCGTTCCCCAAAGCATAATTCGGCGCAGTGCGAGTTCCCTTTCGAAAGGGAACGTCTCAGGTACGACTGTAACCTATGTTCCCTGAGAACAGGGAACGAGATTGCTGCGTCTTCTCACCATCCCATATATATTTCCAGGTCACACATTAATCATTCACGTTAATGATTCACGGGCTGTCGCCGGTCAATGTGATTGCTGTGATTTGATTGTGATTTCTGACACCTGTCACGCCTGAGGCGTTCCCCAAAGAGTCATTCAACGCAGTGTCTAGGTTACAGTCATAACCTGAGACGTTTTGGCCTTGTTTGCATTTTACTGCATATCAGCTTGTCTTTCTGAACTAGACATTTTTTTATATGTTGCACTGTTGTGTACTCTCTTCTTTGTAATTATGTGTCCTTTTATTTCGATTTTTATCATTGTATCAAATTTAATAATATTATACTGTAGAGGAGCATAGCATGGAAAACATGCATGTATACACACACGTATACCAATCATAGAAACATACACAGACAAGTGCAAAGAAACCTTTAATCTGCTTTGAATATCAATTCAGACTGTCACCGAAAGCAATGCGCAAAGAATAAAAACGATAATCAAAGAGGAGAAGAGAAAAGGGGAATTAAAAATCAAAGGAAAAGTACAGGGGCTCTCTCTCTTTGTCTCTCAACCCTTCATCACAAAGCTGAATCAATTACTGCCACTCCAGAAAGTGAGTGAGAGAGACAGGGAGAGAGAGAGAGAGAGAGAGAGAGAGAGAGAGGTAGCAAAGGAGGAGAAGAGAGGGATTTGCCAGAGACTAAACCAAAAGGCAGGAATGTGTGGAGAATAGGAATCAGGTGCTTTTTCCTGAAATCCGATAACGTCGTTTGCCTTTTGTTTTCATCTCTCTTTTATAAACACACACACACACACACACACACACACACACACACACACACACACACACACACATCAAAACTCCCTTAGTCATCAGAAGCATATAGTCAATCTGCACATGTGAGCACACATACCATTACACATTCTGTCAGGGAACACCCATTGCGATCACAGACCATGTGTTCAATGATGTATGAATATATGGATGATTGTGAAACCATGACAAAACTCAGCGTACACAGACAGACATACACACACATATTTGGTATTCCAACTTTGAAGAGCCAGCAGTGAACGGTTATTAAGTCTTTCAACTTCAAATACAGACAGACAGACGCAAACACACACACACACACACACACACTTACGCTAACAAATGCCATGTACGCTGTTTTCAGCATCTTGGGGTGATATGAGCCATAAAGGCGGCACAGATTCTGTTTATCATTGGTTTTGATGCAGTTTGCTTTAAAGAATATGTTCTATAACCACATCATACACACACACACAGTCACACACCACATCACTGCTTTTAAACCTCAAACACAAATGACTCCAGACAATGTGGCCTACCACATAGTTAGCAATCCAGTGACAGAAAAAGAGAGTGTGTGTTACAGTACAGTTTACCACTCACACCAACTTTTAAATGTTAAGTGAAGCGTTATAAAATTATTTTATCGTTGGTTTTTGATAGGTCTCTTTTTCCAGCTGACTAGAGTTTAAATTGGGAACAGCCCTGGTTTTGAGAGTATGATTGTTTAATTTATTTAACAATTTAGTTCCCTTTTGAAGTGGAACTTTGATGTGGCTTGAGTTGGCGCTATGGGGAATGCCCTTGACGTGTCCGGTGCCTGAACACATATACCCAACACGCCAATCAATTGGCTGATGGCAGTCCATGACGTCCCAAGCAGAGCGCCCGCTAGTATAAGAGGACGCCTGCAAAATACGTCATCAGCTGTTTTGTCTTCAGGAGCAGAGGGGATCTAAGAGTTTTCAGCTTGCAATGTATATATTTGGTTAATGAGAACACATGTTGCATGTTTCTAGTGCTAAGCCATTCGGCATGGTAGCTTAGGCACACATAGATATTAAAACATGCGGTCTCATGGCTCTTCAAAGTAGAGAAAAAAAATCAATAATATGTCTTGGGCGGTAGATTTGCTTGTCTATCTTGTCCTGTCTATGTTCTTTCATGTGTGCAGATGTACTGTATGCATATATGTCTATGCAGCAGCTTGTTTTCCCATTCAGCAGTGCACATGCTCGGGTCCTGTTTCTCTGCACAGGACCCGAGCACCCCTGGTTTCGTTTACCCCGACACCGACACAGCACCATGGACCCTGGATGATGCCACAGCGGAAGACACGAGCCAGGACCAGAGCAAGGACCTCTCCGCCCCTCCCGGTCTTCGAGATCTCCACCCGGAACCGCTTCTCCCCTCTTCGCGAGACGGAACGCGACGACGCTGTGATCATCGGCAGTTCCATGGTCCGGCATGTCCGCGCTACCTCAGGTAAAGGTATGGTGCGCACTCACTGCTTTCCTGGTGCTCGTGTTCTCGATGTCGCTGCGCAGGTCCCCGAGATCCTGAACAGTGACGAGCGCGTCGGAGCTGTCGTGCTGCACGCGGGGGTGAACGACATCAGGCTGCGGCAGACGGAGGTTCTGAAGAGGGACTACAGGAGCCTGATCGAGACGGTACGCAGAACATCGCCTGAAGCAAAGATCGTCGTGTCTGGACCGCTTCCCACGTACCGACAAGGACAAGAAAGGTTCAGTAGATTGTTTGCACTAAATGAATGGTTGATGTCATGGTGTAATGAACAGAGACTGCTCTTTGTAAATAATTGGAATCTGTTTTGGGAGCGACCTAGGCTCTACCGTGCTGATGGCCTGCACCCCAGCAGAATCGGAGCGGCTGTTCTGTCGGACAACATCTCCAAGACGTTACACACCATATGACTAGTAAGTCAAAGTCCAAATCACATTCCTTGCTGTCCCAAATTAATTGATATAAGTACTAGTGTAGAACACTATATAGAAACTGTGTCTATTCCTCGTTTAGTGAGGCCAAACAATAAATCTACTGCAGGATCTAAGAAAAATCTAATTGTGATTAAACCAGAAAATCTCAATATTAGTGAACAAAAACAATTTCTAAAGCTAGGTCTTCTAAACATTAGATCGCTTACACCTAAGGCGGTTATTGTAAATGAAATGGTCACTGATAATAGCTTTGATGTACTCTGCCTTACTGAAACCTGGCTTAAACCAAATGATTATTTCGGTCTTAATGAGTCCACTCCACCAGGATACGGTTATAAGCATGAGCCCCGTCTGATTGGTCGTGGCGGCGGTGTTGCAACAATCTATAGAGATATTCTTAATGTTACTCAGAAAACAGGCCACAGGTTTAATTCGTTTGAAGTACTTGTTCTAAATGTTACGCTCCTAGATGTAAGAAAGAAATCCCTATTATCTCTAGCCTTGGCTACCGTATATAGACCGCCAGGGCCTTACGCTGATTTCCTAAAAGAGTTTGCAGATTTTCTCTCAGATCTATTGGTCAATGCCGATAAGGCAATAATTGTTGGAGATTTCAACATACACGTTGATAACACAAATGATGCGTTAGGGGCTGCGTTTACAGATTTATTAAACTCCTTTGGGGTCAAGCAAAACGTTAGTGGTCCCACTCATCGTCTTAATCATACTCTAGATTTAATTATATCATATGGAACCGATCCAACCGATATAGATATTATACCGCAAAGTGATGATGTCACTGATCATTACATGGTAACTTGCATACTACGTACGGCTGAAATGTGTCATGTTGCGCCACGTTATCGACCAGGCAGAACAATCCTTCCAACCACTATAGATAGATTCTTGAATAGCTTACCTGATCTATCTCCGCTCCTCAGTGAACCCAAACAAACAGAGGAACTAGAGGAAATGACTAGCAGTATGAGCACCATTTTCTCTAGTACATTAGAAACTGTTGCACCAATTAGATTAAAAAAGGTTAGAGAGAAAACTAAAGCACCATGGTACAACAGTGCTACGCATGTTATCAAGAGAGAAACTCGTAACTTAGAGCGCAAATGGAAACAAACTAATTTAGAGGTCTTTAGAATCGCGTGGAAAGACAGTATGTCACGTTATAAAAAGGCTCTAAAAGCAGCCAGGGCTGAGCATCTCCGCAAACTAATAGAAAATAACCAAAACAATCCAAGGTTTTTATTTAACACCGTGGCTAGATTAACAAATAAACAGACATCACCTGAACAAAATATTCCGTTACATTTTAATAGTAATGATTTCATGAATTTCTTCACTGAGAAAATAGAAAGCATCAGAAACACAATTGTAAATGTACAATCTTTGACAGCGTCTTATGATTCAGCCTCAATTATCGCCCCTCAAGAACAACTACAGCGCTTTACAACTATAGGACAGGAAGAGCTAAATAAACTTATCACTGCATCTAAACCAACAACATGTTTATTAGATCCAATACCCACTAAACTACTGAAAGAAGTGTTACCTGTAGTGGAAGAGCCTCTTCTCAATATTATTAACTCGTCTCTATCTTTAGGACATGTTCCAAAAACATTCAAGCTGGCAGTTATAAAACCTCTTATTAAGAAACCACAATTAGATCCAAATAACCTAGCAAATTACAGACCCATTTCAAATCTTCCATTTATGTCTAAAATACTAGAAAAAGTTGTGTCCGCTCAATTGTGCTCTTTCTTGCAAGAAAACGATATCTATGAAAAGTTTCAGTCTGGATTCAGGCCACATCATAGCACAGAAACTGCGCTGGTTAAAATTACAAATGATTTACTTTTAGCTTCTGACCAAGGCTGTATCTCAATACTAGTTTTACTCGATCTTAGTGCTGCGTTTGACACTATAGATCATAAAATACTCTTAGATCGACTTCAAAATTACACTGGTGTTCAGGGACAGGCATTAAGCTGGTTTAGATCGTACCTATCAGACCGTTACCATTTTGTCCATTTAAATGGGGAAAAATCAAAGATAACGTCAGTAAATTATGGAGTGCCGCAGGGATCTGTATTAGGCCCCCTGCTATTCTCAATTTATATGCTGCCACTTGGTAATATTATAAGAAAACATGGAATAAGTTTCCACTGTTATGCTGATGACACTCAATTATATATTTCAACTAGACCAGATGATAACACTAAATTATCTAAAATGACAGAGTGTGTTAAAGATATAAAATATTGGATGACGTGTAATTTTCTTCTATTAAATTCAGATAAAACGGAGGTATTACTGATTGGTCCAAAAAACTGCCCACAAAACCTCTTACAATACAACCTTAATCTAGATGGACGTCCTGCTACTTTATCCTCTACAGTAAAAGACCTGGGTGTTATACTAGACCGCAACTTGTCTTTTGAAAATCATATTTCAAATGTCACAAGAACAGCCTTTTTCCACCTTAGAAACATTGCTAAGCTACGTAATATGCTATCAGTTTCTGATGCAGAAAAGTTAGTTCATGTATTCATGACCTCGAGACTAGATTACTGTAATGCTTTATTAGCTGGTTGTCCTGCATCCTCCGTAAACAAGCTACAGTTAGTCCAAAATGCAGCCGCTATAGAGTTCTTACTAGGTCAAGAAAATATGATCATATAACACCAATTTTATCATCTCTACACTGGTTACCTATTAAGTTCCGTATCAATTACAAAGTATTGTTACTGACCTATAAAGCCCTAAATGGTTTAGCTCCTGTGTATTTAAGAGATCTTCTATCGCCATATATTCCATCGCGCTCTTTAAGATCGCTAAATTCGAGGCTTCTGGTCGTACCTAGGATATCCAAGTCCACTAAAGGAGGGAGGGCGTTTTCACATCTAGCTCCTAAACTCTGGAATAGCCTTCCTGATACTGTCCGAGGCTCAGACTCGCTCTCCCAGTTTAAAACTAGATTAAAGACGCATCTCTTTAGCCAAGCATTCACATGATGCATCTCATACCTTTTATACTACAGTTAAATCAGATCAAATGCATTCAAATTAAGAACAGCAGCTACGCTAATTATTTCCCATCTGCCTTTTTTGTTGTTATCTCGGGACGCCTGTCCCTATAACTCAAATAGAGTTCGTCAGCTCCAGTTATGTATCCAGCCTCTCATGGAGACTTCAGTTGCCCCAACGCCTGTGATGAGACGACTCGACGCCTGTGAAGAGACGACCCAACGCCTGTGAAGAGACGACCCAACGCCGGCGATATGTTATGCCCTAAATTTTATGATTAACTAACTGTAATTTTGTATGTATATTTTTGAAATGCATTTTCTGTAAAGCTGCTTTGAAACAATGTGTATTGTGAAAAGCGCTATACAAATAAACTTGAATTGAATTGAATTGAATATATTTGATTGGATTGTCTATTTCTCCCAGTACCCTGTGCAACTGTGCAGGGTAAAAAGTTGCTTTTAAAATGTATAGCAATAATATTATTTTCAGCTGTTGCACAACTGTGCTCTATACTCCAAATCTAGAGTGGCTGGGAAAGGCTGGCAACTGTGCAGCTTTATTTGCATTGGCTGTACAGCCTGTAAATCATCTGGTGAATATGTTTTTAAAGGGGAGGGCTCTGCGCTTTTCGCATGTCTCCTGCTTTGTTGGGGGGTTATTTCATATATGTTACATGTTCAGCAGCAGCAGAATGTCTTACATGCTCACAGCAATGTCTGTGAATGTATTGGCAGTAGCAAGTCTCAGTACTTGCTCTGCAGAAGCAGCGTAGCAGATCTATTATGCCAAGACCAAATACATTAACATTGCCATATACATTACCATGCTGTTACCTCAGATGTAAATATTAGGTCTAGGGATATACGGGAGTATAATAAAGTGTGAGAAAAGGATATAGGCAAACTCCACTCCAAAAATATTTATTGCTCCAAAAGTGGACAGTGCTCAGTGTGGCGATGGTGAAAAGGGTGATAACTCAATATTTATAAAGGGACAAATAACACACAGACAAGGTGGGAAGGCGAACAATGAGAGGTGACAAATAAAACAAAACACAGCTAACCAAGTAATTATTAACTAAACTAACTAACAGAAGAAAAATGTAGAAAAGAAAAGTCTTCGGCATAGCAGCGCCCAAACACTTACTTACCTGCTCTCCTTCCCAGCCTTACATACAACGTGGCGACCTTAGAAAATAGAACAGAACAAATGCAACTATACACTTTACAACCACAAAAACCAAACAAATAACGTTTTAACCAAGTATCAGACATGCAGTACACAAAAACTCTAATATCAGGTACACAACAACAAGAGTGGCAAACAGCAAAAAGAGAAAAAGTCTCCTGCACAGAGGATATCCGGGAATTTTAAGAGGCCGGCGTCAGGTGATTGGCAGCGTGAACCAGTGTGCGTCATCTTCGATGGAGAATGACAGGCAGTGAACCCAATGGAATCTGAAACACACACAATACATACAAGCAACAACGCGTGTTCCTCCATGTAACGCAGGCTACGTAACACATGCCAACCTCTATTACCATACAAATCACTCCGAGAGTTGTCATGACAGAACTAAGGGCTGAAAGCATTATGGAAACATGCTCCCTGTTGTTGTGTTGCTCTAATGGTATATTTTAGGGCAAGAGCAGGATGAACAGAATTGTAATTAATGCAGTTCCGTCTGTTCCCTCCTTAACAACGGTTTGGTTCTAAAGTAGGACTTTATGCTCCTCTGTTGTGGGTATCACTCATGACTCCGGTTGACCTATGCTTAGAGTAAGGCTTTGCCTTCCAGCTTGTTATGACAGCAGTCGCTCGAATAGTGCCTGTAGGTCTCTAAATGGTTCCCCAGAACAATTTGGACAGGGTTGAGCTCTCTCCTCTATAGGGTCTATAAGCAGAGCTTATACTCCCCTGCAGTTTTCTTAGGGGTTGAGTTGAAATGGAAGAGCCTTTCCTCTATGCTTCTCATTTATTTCCCTCCATTTTTGATGAAGCAAGAGCTTTTTTCTCCCCCTGAGAAGTAGTGGTATATCAAAGGTTGTAGTTGTACTCCCTTTGGATAGGTTACTCTTTGAGGGCTTTTGTCACTGTAGAGCTTTGTTGCTCTTGGGCCACTCTGTGAGGGAAGGAGGCAGGTTGTTATACCGGGACTTTGCTTGCAATAGATAATTTTAGATAAAACTGTCTCTTGCTAGAAATTAAGCTTAGAGAGTGGCTCCACTAAGCAGTCTATAGCTCGCAATTTTACACCTGGGGTAAACACCTTGACATGCCTTGACTCTAACTGATCGATCTGTAGAGTCAGGTTATTTTATGCCCACCATGGTCGGCATACCAAAGCCTAGTGAGGAAGGCACCCCCTCAGCATACAGTAGGTATTTGTTACCTATAGCATAATTTCAGACTCCGCATTGAAGTTTCACTTCGAAAGAGAACATCTCAGGTTACGACTCCAGACGCCACATCTTGTTCCCCTTCTCAGGGAACTTGGGTTACAGTCATAACCTGAGACGTCCTGTAATATCATTCACTTACTAATGCTGCTAGGAAAAAACACTAATCACAGGCCAAAGAAAATTGAGCTCTTCAAAATGTGTATTTTGCATTTGGTAGAAGCCATCCACTGACTGTGAAAAAGGGAAACGGATTTTAACTCTAATCATTCTTTTTTTATCACTTCTCTCTATGACTTGAAATCATAAATTAAATCAGGATATAATTGAAATGTAAACATGATGAGCTAAATTAGTCCCAGACTGCAAATTAAAAGACATTGCTCCTTTAACTGATATTGCTCCAATAACTGGTAATATGCTTCTAATTAAAACTATGTACTTTTTGTATGATCAAGGACATAGTGCTTCCAATAAAATGACAAATTCTTAACAAAAGCCCAGAGCAATACAATGATAGTATATGACAGATGTGCCATTGTAACACAAACAAGCACGCTTTCAGTAAAAGACAAGTCAAAAACAATAAAGTTGTATCTAAGAGTCAGTTTTTCAAATACATGAAGGCCTGGGGCTTGTGAATGCATAGGCTACAAAACACACACACACATAGAAAATAGGCACAGAGTGTACAAAATTCCACGCTTTAATATAGTTTAATTCCAGTTTATCTCAAATAATTAAGTGAAAATTTAAGTTAAAAATTTCACGTTTTCATACATTTTGAATGAGGTTTATACAAAACGATGAATGTAATGTTACATTTAAATAAATAAAAAACATAAGGGTTTAAAACATTAACATAAGAAAATCTATAGCTAAATATGTATCTAATTATACGGTACTTCCATATTGTAACGTTAATGTCCACAAATGATGAGATAAGTGAGGTGGTTCAAAATAGAGTAGTTTTAAATAAGACAAAACAAATATCACATAGCACAAACAATACCGGACTGTGATGGGTGTCTGAGGCTGGGATCAAACTCTGGTCTTCTAGTCAACTGAACTGCTTTACCACTGAGCTTGTGGGTGACAAACAGATGGACCCAAGAGCAGAAGAATAACTTGGAGACTTCGATGACTAAACAAAAGGTGTTTTTACTGAAGAGTCCAAGTTTAAAAGTACAATAAAAAGGAAGCTGAGCTTCCACAGAAAAAAATCCAAGAAACAAAAGATGAGGAAATGGCAAATCCCCAAAAATACAACTTAGCTTTCTTGGCAAGGAAAATTCAAGCATAGTAGGCTCAAGACTGAACACAACTGAAAGAAAGAGGGATGATTACATAGGCCACCACAAACAAGCTAATGAACCCCACAGGTCGAGAGAAATCAAATACTAATGAGTGGCAACAATGAATACTACAGACGCTGGGGCCACATAGTGGCTGAGAGACACTACAGGTCAGCGCCAACTACGGGCAGGGTGAGTCATTACAAGCTGGAGCCTTACACGGACAATGACCATGAGAGACAGAGGAACCTAAATATACAAGGTGTCAAACTCAATTACAAACAAGTGAGCTCTAATTAGGAACATAATGAAAAACCATGACAACTGATGAATGACGTGCAAATATGAACATAGACAGAAGGAAACAATGAGAGACATAATAAAAATAATAAAAAGAGTCCGAAATCGCCCCTAAACCCTCAATCACGTTAGTCCACTAATACAGTTCACGTTCATGCCAGTGAGTGTGCTCGTGGAGTTTGAGGGGATAGAATGAAGACCCACCCACACTCCCATCAATGTAGGTGAGCTGCAGTTGGCCTCTGCAAATGATTATAAGGATTTAGAAGGGGATTTTCCCCTGAGTCTCCCATCTTCGCAGGTCCTGCCTAGCTCCAAGTCTCCTGTCTCCACTGGTTCCGCCCAGCTCCAAGTCTCCTGCATCTCCATTGATCCCACCCAGCCTCCCTCTCCCACCTCCTCTGCCAAAGACAGCCAGCTCCTCTGCCTCCTCTGGTCCCTTTAGTCCTTCGGCTCCTCCTCTGACTCCACTCTGCTGCGTGGATCTGCCTCCGGTCTTCTGATCTCCAGCTCCGCCTTGGCAGGAGAGTCCCCTGCCTCTGCCTCCAGTTGCTGAACCCATCACTTCACCTCGGGTCGTCGACCAGTCTGCACCACCTTGGCTCCTCCCTCCCTTGGCTCCACCTGGAACCATCATCCTTAAGGCTACACGGCACTCCCCGTAGCTGCAAGAAAAATTTTGTATCAATTGGGTGCTGGGGGGTGGGACTTGATATTACGGGTGCCATGGTTGAGGATTTTAAACAAAATCCTAATATTAAACAGCCTAAACAACACTTACAGATGAACATACAAATGATTGAGGACAGAGTTATGTGAGAATGCTCAGATTATTAAAAACATGTTAAAAACACTGAATATTTCACTACATCTGAAATTGTGTTTTAAGCTGAAAATTGTTTAAAATATCTTAAATGTTGAAGTTAGCTGGTAGCCAGATATAATAACATGGTAAATGAGCAGCGGTGTCTCCTGACTCTCCTGGTAAACTTACCTCGCCGGTAACACTTTACAATAAGGTTCATTAGTTAATGTATTAACTAACATGAACTAACCATGAGCAATACATTTGTTACTGTATTTGTTCATCTTTGTTAATGTTAGTTAATAGAAATACAGCTGTTCATTGTTAGTTCATGTTAGTTCACAGTGCATGAACTAATGTGCACAAGATTTTAATAAAGTATTAGTGTTGAAATTAACATTAACAAAGATTAATAAATGCTGTATACGTGCAATTAATTCTTAGTTCATGTTAACTAATGTAGTTAACTAATGTTAACTAACGAACCTTATTGTAAAGTGTTACCACTTCGCCTTTGTTCATGACCACTCATCAAGCCCCAGTTGGCCCACTTTCGACCAAGGTATTCGGTGGGCAAAAAAACCCTTGCTGTAGACTCCAATGAAGCCCAGATGAGGCCTGATTAAGCTCTGGAAGTGACCGTGGAAACTTGACTGGCCCTGGCACGCACTTGCACGCTTGCTTTTGGCATAATAGTGGAAACACGGCTAATGAGTTCTATTGTCGTTTTGATTAGGGCTGTCTCACACCCCACTCCGACCTACTCTCCGCACAACCACCAACACCTCCTGCTTACCCCCCTCTTACTATTCAACCTGCACTTAGGATCTGTGTGAAGATGTATGTCGGCTCTTCCAGTAGATCAGAAAAGCACCAGGCCCAGACAATGTCTCAACCAGCTGTCACCCATCTTCCCCCAGACCTTCAACAGATCTCTGGAGCTGTGCAAAGTACAATCCTGGACTAAATGACTACAAAACTGTTGCTTTAACATCTGTGGTCATAAAGTCATTCACAAGTTCACACGTACATGAAATCAGATATAGTAAATTATGCTTCTTTGGAGTGCTGTCCGGGGAAGAGTACTCCCCCTCCTTGACTGGGAAAGAAAACCAGCCAAGAGTAAGGGGATGAGGTGGTGGAGGGATGCTGTGAAACTGTCATGGGACAGAGTTGAGGGAAGGCTATATTTATATAGGCTTGCTCTTGTGCTGATTGGTTGATTACCTGAACATGCTCCTCCCGAACTTTGTTACATAAAACTTCATTTTGAGAGACTGGTGTTGGCCCACCTGAAGGACATCACTGGACCCTTGCCAAACCCCTTTCAGTTTGCTTATCGAGCAAACAGGTCAGTGGATGATGCAGTCAACACGAGACTACACTACATCCTGCAACATCTGGACAAACCAGTGTTTTATGCAAGGATCTTGTTTCTGAACTTCTGTTTGGTCTTCAACAGCACCCTTCCGAACCTCCTGTTCACATGACACCTCCAGAGATGCTGCTACTATGAACAACCAGTCACACACGCATTGCAGCTGATATGTGGAGCCTGCAGTGACTGAGTCAACATTTCACACATCGGGAGGGAAAAGACAGGAGTGTGCGTAGCTTATTCACAGACAGCCCTGCTAATTTAAGCTGTCATTATGGGCAATGATCTCATTACAGCCATTTAGCAGTGCACACTATGAAACTATTAATGTCCCTGTTTTGCTACCATTGCAGAACCTGTTTGAATTTGAGCCACTGAATATCAGCCTAATTTAGATTTTCCACCATTACAGAGCTCCATTCCAACTGTACCAAATCGTTCCACAGAGTTAGCGGAGTCTCTTGTGACATCACAATGATGTTAAACACAGATGAAGCTACACCATAATATATTCTGACAACAGCTCTTCTGCTACTCGTCTGCTAAGGGTTTTAACCTTTTAAGCCTGTTAGCAGCAAACACATCCACACTCAACGCCGTCTTACAAACTTTATAGCCTTATGACCTTCAGAGTCACTGTTAAAGAACACTGAGCTACTTGTAAAATCCCCATGTGGCTGCTGCGTCACTAGTCAATTAGCCGTAAAATGCTATGAGAAAATCTCAGCAAGATGGTGTGGACAGCGTATTCTGGATGAATAAAAAACATCATTGGACAAATGAAAAGCTCGCTATGCATGGACACATCATCCATCATGTTTAAGAGCTGACCCGTTAAACCTGTCTCAGCGCTTTTATTGTCTCAAGATAGAACAAAGTGACTCCTTATTTTCATTGTCCCTGTCCAATGTTAACCATGTCTCAGATGATGACAGAGAGCCCTTGATGAGCTGTGGACTCTAAAATGGAGCATCTGATTGAGGAGATTGAAGAGGTTGTCATCTTGGCAAGTTTCAGGAGTGCGTCATTTTGAAATTTTCAGACCTTCAGGGTGTGTAAGATAGCCTTTGTCCACTAATAACTTGAAGGCTACTGGTCCTATCTGACTGGAACATCTTATTTCATTCAGGGTATGTTTACACAACAGCAGTAAAAAAAAAAAAAAAAAAAAAAAAAGTACAACTTTTTATGCGTTTTGACCGTTCATTTACACAACACATTTTGGGGCCTAAAACACAAGCTTTTGAAAACAGGTTTTGTGTAAACGGTGATATCATGCACGTATTACATGTCCACGCATATTATGTGTTATATGTGTCGTGTGCATAATACAGCCTTTTTAGTAATTTTCGCAGATCCGTGTGAACGGGAATCGTTTTGACAACGTTGTCATCTGTTCTTAGTAAATCGTTATCGTGTATAAACATACCCTTAGTCTCAGTCAAAACATGAGGTTAGATTTGCTGCACCAGCA